>NW_004444261.1:236056-239225 GCF_000243295.1 Trichechus manatus latirostris
CAGTAGGCCGTGCCTGTGCTGCTTGGTGGTGTGATGTCAAACGCACGGTGCAAGTAGGCAGGATGCAGCGGGGAGATTGCTTTGTGTGGAGCTAAGATGGATACGGGAGAGAGGAGAGAGGAGCAGGAGCCAAAAACATACAGACTAACAAAAAACAATACTAGGGGATCTTGCCATTGGAATGGAGAGATGAGAGACAGTTGTTTTGCCTCCCACTGGATGCTCCGTGAGGCTGCTTTCTTGTTCCCCCATTTGCTGGTGGTGGATCCACACTGCGTTAGCTGGTAGGGCACCTCTGCATGAATCTCTCCTTGCTCTCCGTTGTCTGTCAGTTTTCTCATTCCATTTGGTGCTTGGCTGAGTTGTTCATCTCTTCATTTGATGTTATAGGGTTTCAGGACTGTTGTAGTCTCTGTTCGGCTTAGTTTTTGGATCTTTGCTGTGGAGGCACGGCGTGGTATTTCTGCCTAGAGCGCCATTTTGCCGGAACTCTCCATTATATAATACTCTTTAAATTTTGAAGTAATCTCTATATGTTGCTGTTTTTAGGTGCTATGGGTCAATTCTTACTCATGGTGACCCCACTTTTGCAGAATAGAACTGCTTGTAGGGTTTTCAAGGCTGTGATCTTTCGGAAGCAGATTGCCAGGCTTGTCTTCTGAGGCATCCCTGGGTGAGTTCAAACTGCCAACTGTTCAGGGAGTAGTTGAGTGCTTAACCATTTGCATCACCTAGGGACTTCCAATTTCCATTTATTCATGCGTATTTTCATTTATTTTTAATTTTTTGAATAGGCAAGGCATGAAAAATCTTTGTGACAGGACAAAGTTACTACCAGTAAAAAATTAACTCAAAACCACTCATCAGACACCCATTTTACTTCCTAAGAAGAATGGCTATTAATAGTTTCCTATACATTTTGGCTTATTTTTCATAAATCATATAGATATGTAAGAGTATATACCTGTGGATATGTTTTAGTCTAAGATGTAATACTTATAGCAGTGTTCTAAAAAGTTTCTTAATATCTCCCATACTAATCATGCATGATGCATACCATGCTATACCAACACATTCAGAATTGCTCAATCATATTAAAAATTATAAGATTTTTCTTTACAGAAACACAATATAATTGACTGAAGTGTTCACTTATTAATAGAAATGTAGTAGTTTCCAATAATTTAATATGAATATTACTGTAAATTTTACCCTTAAATTTCACTTTACAGATATACAATGATATATGTAGAGATAATTTTCATAGGAATGTATTTGCTGGGTCAGTAGATATAACCAGTTTTGAAGATATCGTATTTCCATCAAAGAAGGTTGCACCAGTTTACCCTTTAGATGAAGGTGATTCAGAGTGTCTCTCCAGTCCTTCAAAAACATAGTGAAGAATCATTTTATTTCCTTTGACAGTATAACTTAAATCATACCTTCTTGTGTTTTTTTTTTACTTGCCTATATCTTACTATGGAATCCTGAGGCGCAGTGGTTAAGAGCCTGGCTGCTAACCAAAAGGTCAGCAGTTCAAATCCATTACTCACACCTTGGAAACTCTATGGGGTAGATCTACTCTGTCCTATAGGGTCAGTATGTGTCAGAATTGACTCAGTGGCAACGAGTTTCTCTTATTATGAGTAAGATTGAATATATTCTTCTATATTGAGAGAGTTTTGGACTACTGGCAACATGGCGCTCCAGGCAGAAGCACCATTCCATCCCTCCAGAGCAAAGATCTGAAAAACTAAGCCAAACAGATAAAACAGCAATCCTGAAACCCTAAACATCAAATAAAGAGATAAATAACTCAGCCAAGCACCGAATGGAGTAAGAAACTGACAGAGAACAGACAGCGAAGAGACATACGTGCAGAGGTCCCCTATCAGCTAACGCAGCATAGATCTGCCATCTTGGACTCCTATCAGAGACCAGCAAATAGGGAGTAGGAGAAAGCAGTTTCACGGAGCCTCCAGCAGGAGACACAACAACTGGTAAACAGTGATTTACACTTTTCCACCCCCATGCTTCTTCACTCCCACTCAGCCTCCTCTGCTTGCTGCGGCCACAATCTCTTGGCCAGGAAGCACAGGCTGCTTGGACTCCACCTGCCCGCACTGGCCGACTCCCTGAGGGCCATTTGTTGGCTGCTGGTGTTGCTTTTTTCCACTTCTTTTGATTTTTTCCTTACTTCTCAACAACTCCCCATCTTTTTGCTCAAATACCTGGCTCCGTGCGCCATCTTTGCTTCTTCCTGAGGAGCTGTGGAGCTCCGCTCAAGTGTTGAACTGCTTCTCGGTCCGTGCTACAATGCTGGTGGGATCCCGGGACTTTTTGCTTGTTTGTTTGTTTTATTTTTCTTTTCTCAAGTTAGGAGCCCATTCTGGCTGAGCAGTGCCGTGCGGCTTGGGACCTACCCCTTCAGCTTGCGCAGACGTGCAGAGGGATCCCTGAGCACATTTCTTTTCTCATTCGTTTTTTTTTCTTCTGTTATTTTGGGGATTATTCCTGTTCTTTTTTTTTTTTTTTAATTTGTTTTCTTTTCCCTCTTTTTCCCTTTTTGTCTTTCTTCATTACTCAGTTTCTCATCTCTCTATACCTTCCTCCTCTTCCTGTCCTCTGAATACCTGGTGCTGAGTGACACCTCTATGCCTTCTAGCCAGGCTGTACTTCAACAACTGGAAACAACTTCCCCCTACCTTGTAACTGCACTGGTGGGATCCCTGAGAGCTTTGTTTTGTTTCTTCTTTCTAATTTTTATTTATTCATTCCTTTCTTTTCTTTTTTTTCTTCTTCTTCCCCTTTTTGTTTTTCTCCATTGCATAGTCTCTCATCTCTCCACTCCAATGGCAAGCTCTCCTAGCACTCTTTTTTGTTTGTATGTTTTTGGCTCCTGTTCCTCTCTCCTCTCTCCCATACACATCTTAGTTACACACATCACAATCCCTCCCCTCCATCCTGCCTACCCGCATCGTGTGCTTAACATCACACCACCAAGCAGCACAGGCATGGCCTACTGGAATCTTCCCTGCACAGATTACCGAACCGCCGTGATGGCTGTAGTAAGTGCCCATCCCAGCAACTCCTCTTCAACTAGAACTACCCTGCTCTACCATATCTGAGTGACTGACCCTGCCAATTAGAGAAGGAAGTGAAAAGTATC
>NW_004444261.1:239597-241749 GCF_000243295.1 Trichechus manatus latirostris
AGAAATTATACAAAAACAACAATTAGAAATTCAAAAGATAAACAACAACATATCAGAAATGGACTGTGTCATAGAAGGGTAGAGGAGCAGATTTGAAATGGTGAAAGACAGGATCAGTGGAATTGAAGAAAAACACTTGGATAAAACTCTGTTCAAGGAAACCTCAGAAAAAAGAATAAAGAAAAATGAAGAGACCCTGAGAGTTATGTGGGATACAATCAAAAGCAAAAATCTGAGAGCAGTTGGATTTCCAGAACAGGGGGAGAAAACAGAAAACACAGAGGATCATTGAAGGACTGGTAAAAGAAAACTTCCCCAATATCATGAAAGATGAAAATCTGGCCATCCAAGAAGCTCAACGAACCCCATAAAGGATAGATACTAAAAGAAAATCACCAAGGCATAACATACTCACGCTCGCCAAAACCAAAAACAAACAAAGAATCCTGAGAACGGCTCTTGGAAAACAAGAAGTCACATACAGAGGAGAAACAATAAGACTAAGCTCAGCTTATTCGGCAGAAACCATGCAGGCAAGAAAGCAATGGGAGGACAGATATAAAATATTGTAAGAAAAAAATTGCCAGCCAAGAATAATATACCTTGCAAAACTCTCATTCCAATATGATGGTGAAATTAGGACATTTCCAGATAAACAGAAATTAAGGGAATATGTAAAAACCAAACCAAACCTACAAGAATTATTAAAGGGAGTTCTTCGATCTGAGAACGAACAACTTCAGCTCACAGGCTGAATCTAGGATGCAGGATCGTACCAGCCAGATACCAATCTAGGAAATGAACTCTCAAGGACTCTCCAAAACCAAAAGAAATACAACAGGGAATCAGTCCAGTTAATCGGTAAATGACAGCAACATCAGAACAATAAAAGAGGAATAAGCAGTGTAGGTATAGAACCGTCTAATGGAGAGAGAGGCAAGGTGACACCAAGTAATAATAGACTACTTCAAACTTAGAAAGGTACAGGTAAATTTAACGGTAACCACAAAGAAAGTTAACAAATATACTCATAAAAATAAAGAGGAAAACATAAAGTCTCAGTAAAAACAAAACGTACAAAAACAAAAGAAATGAAAAAAATCCACACACATACAAAAAAAGGAATTCAGCACAGGGGAGTAAGTAGAACAAAAAAATGTCAGCACAACAAAAAAAAAGCATTACAAAATGACAGCAATAAACTCACATCTATCAATAATTAAACTGAACGTAAATGGACTCAGTACACCCAGAAAGAGATGGAGAGTGACAGAATGGATTAAAAAACAGGACCTATCAATATGCTGTCTACCAGAGACACACCTTAGAAACAAAGACGTGAATTTATTAAAAGTCAAAGGTTGGAAAAAAATATATCAAGCTAACAACGACCAAAAAAGAGCGGGAGTGGCAATACTAATCCTAGATAAAATAGAATTTAAAACAAAATCCACTCTAAAAGACAAAGAAGGACACTTTATAATGATTAAGGGGATGATCCATCATGAAGACATAACTATAATAAACATCTATGCACCCTGCGACAGGCCTCCAAAATACATGAAACAAACTCTAAAAGTATTGAAAACAGAAATTGACAGTTCCAAAATAATAGTACGAGACTTCAACACACCACTCTCAGTAAAGGACAGAACATTTAAAAAGAAACTCAGCAAAGAAGACATAATGGGTACAATCAGCCAACTTGACCTCATAGATATATATAGAACACTCTATCCAATAGCTGCAAAGTACAAATTCTTTTCCAATGCACATGGAATGTTCTCCAGAATAGACCACATCTTAGGCCACAGAGCAATCCTCAACAAGATCTAAAACATTGAGATAATACAAAGTAACTTCTCTGACCACAATGCCATCAAGGTAGACATTAACAACAGAAAGAGCAAGGGAAAAAAAATCAATTACATGGAAACTGAATAACACCCTGCTTACAAACCACCGGGTGATAGAAGAAATCAGAGATGCAATCAAAAAATTCCCAGAATCAAACAAGAATGAAAACACATCATAGCAAAACCTTTGGGACACAGCGAAGGCAGTCCTCAGAGGACAATTTATAGCAATAGATGCACACATCAAAAAAGAAGAAAGGGACAAAATCAAAACATTAAATACACAACTCAACCAA
>NW_004444261.1:242852-244386 GCF_000243295.1 Trichechus manatus latirostris
TTAAACTGTCCCTGTTTGCAGATGATATGATACTATACATAGAAAACTCTAAAGACACTGCGAGAAATCTACTGGAACTAATAGCAATTTTCAGGAGAGTATGAGGATACAAGATAAACATACAAACATCATTTGGATTCCTATACACCAATAAAGAGAATGATAAAAAGGAAATCAGGAAAACAATGCCATTTATACTAGCCCCTAAAAGAATAAAATACTTAGGAATAAATCTAACCAGGGATATAAAAGACCTATACAAACAAAACTACAAAACACTGCTGTAAGAAACAAAAAGGGATCTACATAAATGGAAAAACATATCACGCTCATGGATAGGTAGACTCAACATTGTAAAAATGGCAATTCTACCCAAAGCAATTTACAAATACAATGCAATCCTGGTCCAAATACCAACAACATTCTTCAGAGATGGAAAAACTAATCATTAACTTAATATGGAAAGGGAAGAAGCCCCGAAAAAGTAAAGCACTATTGAAGAAGAAGAAGAAAGTTGGAGGACACACACTACCTGACCTCAGAATCTACTATACAGCTACAGTAGTAAAAACAGCCTGGTACTGGTACAATAACAGATACACAGACCAATGGAACAGAATTGAGAACCCAGATGTAAATCCATCCACCTATGATCACCTGATCTTCGTCAAGGGCCTAAAGTCCATCAAATGGGGAAAAGACAATCTTTTTAACAAATGGTGCCGGCAAAAGTGGATATCCATCTCTAAAAAAACGAAACAGGACCTATACCTCACACCATATAGAAAAACTAATTCAAAATGGATCAAAGACTTAAATATAAAGCTAAAAGCTATAAAGTTCATAGAAGAAAAAATAGGACCAACGCTACAGGCCCTAATACACGGCATTAACAGGATACAAACCATAACCATCGACACACAAACCTCAGAAGACAAGCTAGATAACTGGGATCTTCTAAAAATCAAACACCTATGCTCTTCAAAAGACTTCACCTAAATTGTAAAAAGAGAACCTAGAGACTGGGAAAAAATTTTTGAACAGTACAAGTCAGACAGAGGTCTAATCTCCATAATCCACAAGAAAATCCAACACCTCTACAACAAAAAGACAAATAATCCTATTAAAAAATGGGCCAAGGAAATGAACAAACACTTCATCAAAGAAGACATTCAAGCGGCCAACAGACACGAGGAATTTCTCGAGATCACTTGCCATTAGAGAAACGCAAATTAAAACCACAATGAGATACCATCACACCCCGGCATTACTAGCACGAATCAAAAACACTGGAAATAACAAATGCTGGAGAGGCTGCTGGGAGATCTGAACTCTTATGCACTGCTGGTGAGAATGCAAAATGATACAACCATTTTGGAAAATGCTATGGTGCTTCCTTAGAAAGCTAGAAATAGAAATACCATACGATCCGGCAATCCCACTCCTAGGAATATATCCTAAAGAAATAAGAGTCATCACTCGAATAGACATATGCACACCCATGTTCATGGCAGCATTGTTCACAATAGCAAAA
>NW_004444261.1:246020-283225 GCF_000243295.1 Trichechus manatus latirostris
TACATGTCAACACTGTCCTTACTCAACCTTGGGTTCCCTATCACCAGCTTTCCTGTCCCCTCCTGCCTTCTAGTCCTTGTCCCTGGACTGCTGTGCCTTATTAGTCCTGTTTTTGTTATACGGGGCTGTCCAATCCCTGGCTGAACGGTGAACCTCCAGAAGTGACTTCACAACTGACCTAAAGGGTGTCTGGGGGCCATACTCTCGGGGTTTCTCCAGTCTCTTTGAGGCCAGTAAATCTGCTCTTTTTTATGTGTGTTAGAATTTTGTTCTACATCCTTCTCCAGCTCTGTCCAGAACCCTCTGTTGTGATCCCGGTCATAACAGTCAGTGGTGTCAGCCGGGCACCATCTAGCTGTACTGGACTCAGTCTGGTGGATGCCTTGGTAGCTGTGGTCCATTAGTCCATTGGACTAATCTTTTCCTTGTATCCTGTTCTCTTCATTCTCCCATGCTCCCGAAGGAGTGAGACCAGTGGAGTATCTTAGATGGCTGCTCACAGGCTTTAGAGACTCCAGACGCTACTCACCAAGGTAGAATGTACAGCATTGTCTTTATAAATTGTGTTATGCCAGTTGAGCTAGATGTTCCCCGAGACTATGGTCCCACAACCCTCTGCCCAGCAATTCAGTCCCTCAGGGAGTTTGAAAGTGTCTATCGAGCTTCCATGACCTTTCCTTGTAGAAGTTGTGCTGGTTTCCCCAGTATTGTGCACTGTCTCACCCTTCACCGTGTACTGACTTCTTAATGAGAAACTATTTGTTCTGTAAACCTTCACCTAAAGTACAATACAAAAAATCAATTAAAAAAAAAAAGAAATCCATTGAGAGACTTTCGTATTTTCTTTTGTACCTGATCACATTCTCTGACCATATTTACTTGTTCTCTTTTTCTTAATGATTTGAAGGGAACGCTTTGAATGTTAAAAACAATTAGCCTTTTGTGAAATATGCTGTTGTGTGTTATTATTTTGAAATTGTTATAAAATGTTTTGCCATTTAGATCATTCCTGACATTTTTGTAGTTTACTTATTGTTATTGTATTTTAGGATTGCATTTTAAAATTTGTAGACTTTGTGTCATGTCTTCCCCACTCCAAGAATAAAAGAGTATATTCTTGAATGTCTTTTTTCTAGTAAAGAGCTCTAGTGATATATGTTCATATTTTATTATCTAGTATTTTTACTTAGATAGCTATACATATATGCACACGGTAAATTTTTTATACAACATAATTATACATTATCATACCAGTGTCAAGGTTTATTATGATCTATAATCTTCATTTATTGAGTCTACTGAGTAATTTTAGTTCATGAATGTTACTAGGCTCATGGAGTCAGTGATGCAATGAAAATAACAAAGATACATACATCTAAGTTTCTTCATTTTTTTGTATTAATATTTTGTGGTATGCTGACAAAAACTTTAATTTGGTAGGTTGTTTCTTTTTAATGCACGTATATAATAATCATTATGGAGTTTAAAATATTTAAAGGTCTGGATCTTAGAAAACAAGGAGAACAAACGTGTCATGTCTAGGAAAAATACCCTGAAAAATTCACGTAGGGATTAAGGAATAAAGATGTGTGTCTGTGAATCTTTAGGTACATTGTGGTCTTTGACAACCTGCTACATTGCAGGAGGCAGAATAAACAGATTCTGTGGGACCAAAGAGCATTATTTAGTTTTATCACTACTGATGATATCAAAATAATACTCCTTTTTTATGAAGCTAGTTTTTAGAAACTGTCAACTTATCAATATCTAGTTTTAATTGACCTGTTTAATTTTGGTCTCACATTCAATTTGTAATTTTCATTTTTAAGTTTATTTTTATATATATAACATTATTTCTACATTCACATTTTCATTTAAAAAATTATATAAATTCATGAAATAAATATATTTTTAATGTATCAGTTTTATTTTAAGAAACTATTTTTCTGAGTTTAGAACACTAAGTTGACAATAACACACATTCCATATTATAAAGATCAATAGCCTGATATCTGAAAATACAGCTTTATGACTTAAATAAATAAATAAATAAAATCTCATATTAAATGAGATCATATTTATAACTTACTTAGCACAGTGGCCTCGCTCAAGAGTACCATAGTTGCTCATTATTATTACCTTGATTTTTTTGCTATTCTTTATTAGCATAAATCATATATCCCATTTTATATATTTTGTAATGCAAGTATTATGTTCCTTAGCACTGTGATGACCAATATTAGAGACATCAGTTAATTCGTATTTGTATTTGCTATTATCAATATTAAATAAAACCAAATGATTTATTTAAATGTGATACTTGTTACCTATTTTTTAATGTAAAAGAAAACCTTTAGTCAAATACTGCATGTCTATAAATAGTTTAAAACATTTTTTACTAACAGAGAGTTAAAGGGTTTCAATATATTTGACAAAAGAAAATAAGAACTGCAAAAATGTAGCACAGAATGGCTCTGACGTGTATATTATCTTACCTGGAATCATTTCATTATAGACCTAAAAAATAGCTGTTCTTTGGGGCTGAGTGAATATAGCTCTAATTTCAGCTTCTAATTTCAGGGTCTCATATATAATTACTCTCTCCACAAGTGTAGAGTAGAGGGTTTTCTGTTACCTTAGGTATGAGCTTTAATTTAAATCCTCAGATTTCCAAAATTCTAATTTGAACTGCTGAGCAGCGCAGCTATGATCAGATTGTTCTCTTGCAAATGGGGTTTATAATTTGCAAATCCCAAATGAAACAAATCATTTAACAGAATTCAAAGCAGCCAGTTAGGCCATGCTTTAAAATTTAAAAAAGTAAAAGAAAAGCTTAAATACTATTCTGAGAACCTAATCAACAAGAAGAACCACAATATAACACTTGAATTATATGCCCAGTGACAATTTAAATCCAGTCCTTTAGAGAAATATTAATAAGTTAAGTTAAAGAAATGGCAATGTGAGAGGAGTCTGGAAACTTTAGTAACATGTAGCTGATTCTTCATAGTTTATATTGAAGAGAAAGGATCTTTGTTCTTTAGATTATGCGGCACAGGTTAGACACCATCGCTACAGGGGTATGGGAGAATCCTATGTCTCCCATAACCAATTCTCCAAGGTAACTAAAGTGTCAAAATGTACTAGTTTTTTACAATTGACTTCTTTCCTCCTCTATTTGGCATCCTCAGAAGAGCTGTTTTCCCTAAAATCGAGGAGAAAAATCTACTTTAAGCAGATATGGAAAGGCACGAAGATATTCTTCCTTTATAGCCAAAATAACAAATGTCTGTCTGAGAGAAAAAAACATAAGGTCACAAATAGAAAATGGGTTCAGCAATGTCAAAGATGGATCATTAAAATAAAGTCAGGAAGCAGTATGTAGGCCATTTTATGTGAAGTGAGATGGGGCTATGTATTTGCAACTACAATAATAACATAAGTTATTATGTTATTAATAAGATAGATATGTATGCTTGTATATGAATAGGTAAGAGTATATGAATATACACATATGTGCATGTATAGGTGTTTCTGTAGGCAAATGTATATATAGGTTTCTGTGTGCTGCATATATTATATATGTAATATCCATATATAAAAACAACTGGACTTATAAGCACTGTCATGATCAATGGAGAAAAGATTAAAGTTTTCAAAGATTTCATTTTACTTGGATCCACAATCAACACACATGGAAGCAGCAGTCAAGAAATGTAATGATGTATTACATTGAGCAAATCTGCTGCAAAAGACCTCTTTAAAGTGTTAAAAAGGAAAGATATCACTTTGTGGACTAAGGTGAGCCTGACCCAAGCCATGGTACTTTCAGTCATCTCATGTGAAATCTGGACAATGAATGAGGAAGACCAAAGAAGATTTGATGCTTTTGAATTATGGTGTTTGCAAAGAATATTGAATATACCATGGACTGCCAGAAGAAAGAATATATCTGTCCTGGGAAAAATACAGCCAGAATGCTCCATGGAATTGAGGATGAGGAGACTTCATCTCACATACTTTGGATATTGTGATGGTTAAGGTTGTGTGTTAACTTGACAGGGCCATGATTCTCAGTGATTTGACAGTCATATGATGTTGTGATCACTTCCATGATGAGATTTAACATGTGATCACCTCCATGATGGGATATGCTGTGAGTAGCCAATCAGTTGAAAGTCCTTCATTGGGCAAGTGGCCTGCATGAATATAAGTGGACATTCTGGCAAAGTTTGGGGGCTTTTGCTTGCTCTGGATCTTGCAGCTGGCTCCTGTTCATCTGACCTCTGGTTCTTGGGACTTGAGCTAGCAAATTCCCTGTGGTCTTTCCTGCCAATCTTGGGATTCATTGATCTTCACAGCCTGTGAGCAAGAGCCCTGCTCTCTCACTTGATGATCTTGGTTCACCAGCCCCTGTGGATACGTGAATAAGGAGAAGCCTCTATTCTGACCTGCAGACTTGGGACATTCCAGCCTCTACAGCCATGTGAGGCATTTCCTTGTTAGAAATGTCTCTCTATATATTTATATGCTTTACTGATTTCGATTCTCTAGAGAACCCAGCCTAGGACGGATGTGTTATCAGGAGGGAACAGTCCCTGGAGAGGCACACCATGCTTGATAAAGTAGAGTGTCAGCAAAAAAGAGGAAGATACTCAAGAGATGGATTGACACATTGGCTCCAAGTACAGGCTCAAGCAGAGCAATGATTGTGAGGATGGCGCAGGACTGGGCAGTGTTTCATTCTGTTGTGCATATGGTCACTAAGAGTTGTAACCCATTCGACGGCACCTAACGACTATATAGATAAAATAAAACACATAGGGGGCACAGTTATGGATACTTCCTAGATAAAACCAGACACCTAGTAGGATTGGGTTACTGCGTTTGAGAGTTTAGGATTATAGTCTCAGGGGGGCAACTTGGTCAAATGGGATAACAGCTCATAAAGATAATATTCTACATCCTAGTTGGGTAAATAGCATCTGGGGTCTTAAAAGTTTGTGAGGGACCATCTAAGATATAACTATTGGTCTCTATATGTCTGGAGCAAAAAAGAAAGAAGGAAACCATAGACTCAAAGAAGAAACTAATCTACAGGACTAGTAGTCTACATGAACCATGAGCTTACCAGAAGAACTAGATGGTGCACATCTACCACTACCGACTGTTCCAAACATGGACACAATAGATGGTCCCGGGCAGAATGGGGGAAAAAAATATAAAGCAAAACTCAAATTTCTAAGAAAGGTCAGACTTACTGGATAGGTGGAGACTAATGGAACCCTAAGACCATCACCCTGGGATACCCTTTAAACTTGAAACTCAAACTACTCCAAGAGGTCACCTATCAGCCAAAAGACAGAATTTCTCATAAAATAAATGATAGCACCTTGTGAGTACTGTGCTCTTCTAAACAATCATTACAATGAGATCTAATGGTCAATATTTACCCCAGACCAAAGATGGGATGGTATGAAGGGACAAGGAAGCTAGATTAGTGGAAACAGAACAACCAGAATGTAAATAATAATAATGATGACACATTAAGAAAAATGTAACCAATGTCACCAAATAATATGTATAAAAATTGTTAAATGACAACCTAATTTTCTATGTAAATTATCTACAAAATCACAATATAATATTTTTTAAAAAGGATAAACCAAGAAAAGAAAAAGAAAACAAGTTGAAGCTGTATTACTTGTGCGGGCTTTAGGTAGAGATGAATTGAAGTAATGGTGTCAGGATAGATGTATCATTTTATTCTTAGCTTCTCTCTCCTGGCGAAGCAGGTTAGCACTTAAACATGTATAATGGAAGATTGGTGCACAAAGTGGATCATTTTTGAGGATGAATAATTATAACTACAAACATTAATTTGGTCCATATAAAGTCTATCACATCCTCAATAGTTTCAAGAGGCATAAATCGCTCAGGTGGCACACCTGCCACTGTGCTTTGGCAATCCAAAGGTTAGAATTGAAGGAAAAAACATTCTTATTGGTTATCTTCAAATTATAAAGCAGATTTCCAGAACAGTGCAAGGAGAAAAGCAAGAGTTTAAGCAGAGTGAATGCACTTAGAAGTAATGCATTTTGATGGCTATCTATGAAGTGAAGAAGGGAGAATTTGAAGTTAATGAGGTTTATTTTGAATATCTTACTTTGAATAGACCCATGAAATGGTTTTTGAGTAACAGATATGGTAGAAAAGGACTCAGATTAAATTTTAAACTTGAATATATTTCTCTTGAGCCTGGAGCTGGACAGATTTCAGCAGAGGTTCCAGACTGAGACAGAATTGAAAGAAAGGCCTGGCCATTTACTTCTGAAAATCAGCAGATGAAAACTCTATGGATCACAATATTGTGCATATGATTGCCATGAGTCAGGGGCAACTTGACAGCAGCTAAAAAAACAATATGACAATTATAAACATGATGAATAATTTTACTACATAACTTCACAGTCCAAAGCAATATCATTTTTGGTTTGTTTGGTTTTGACACCATTTCTAAAAAAAGAAGCTGGGTCCATGTAACTTTATGACTTCCTTCTTTTGCTCCACACTGTATTTTGAATTCATTGATGTCCTCATTTACAGTAATAATTCATTCAGTTTAATTTCTTGATAATATTGTATTGTACTAATACATTAAAATATTTATCCATTCCACTTACTATGAGTGTTGGTTCTAGATTTTATCTAATTCTTATTTTAAAAACACATAATGTTGCTATAAACATTCTGAAAAATGCGTCTTGGGGTATACATAAAACGTGAATTTCTCTGAGGTACACATCTAGGAGTAACAACTGGTGGATTTTAGGCTAGGTACACATTACACATTAGGATAAGATCCCAAACCGTTTCCCCAAATGGCTACAACAGCAGTATATGGGAAATCTTACTGTTAGAGATCTTTGATGTTTATTATGATCAGGTTTTGCAACATTGTTTATTTATTTATTTATTTATTTATTGTAGCTCAGGTGAAGGCTTACAGAACAAATAGTTTCTCATAGGTTTTGCAACATTTTTGACTCTTGGTGTTGTGTAGTGGTATCTCATGGTTATTTTAATTTGCATTTCTAGGAATACTATCTAATTTGGGGGACTTGTTATATGCTTATTGGCTATTTGGACTTTCTCTTTTGTGCAACACCTGTTTTTACTAATTTTCCTATTCGGTTGTCTCTATCACAGGGGTTTATGTATGTTGTGAGTATTTTTTCCCTTATATAGCTTGGCTTTCTTTTTAGTTGTAGTGCTTTTTGAGGAACATAGTTCTTTTTTTTTTTTTTTAAGATTTGAGTCGTATTTAAGAAAAAATTATCAGTCTCAAAGTCAAAAAAATGATATCCCATATGTCTTAGTTAGCTAGAGTAGCCATAACAGAAATACCACAAGTGGATGGCTTTAACAACCAGAATTTTTTTTTCTCACAACTTAGGAGGCTAGGACTCTGAATTCAGGGCACTAGCTCTAGCGGAAGGCTTTCTTTCTCTGGCAGCTCTGGGAAGCCGCTTGTCACTTTTCAGCTTTTATTCCTCCGCAGTCTTCGTGTGACTTGGCATCTCTCTTCCCCACCTCTGCTTGCTTCTCTGTCCTAATCTGCTCTTTTTATATCTCAAAGGTGATTGGCTTAAAACACGCTCTATACTAATATGACCTCTGACCATAACAAAGAAAAACCGTTCCCAAATGGGATTATAACCAAAGGTATAGTGTTTAGGATTTACAATAAACGTTTTTAGGGGACACAATTCAATCCATAACACAATACTACCTTCTGAAAACATTAGAGTTTTGCCTTTCACATTTATATATTAATCTATCATGAACTGATATTTGTGTGCTGTGTAAGGTAGAGTGTAGGGTTGACAAATTTAGCAAATAACGGATGTACAGTTAAATTTAAATTTCAGATGAACCATAGTTTTAAAGTATAAATATGTACCATGCAATAGTTGGCATGTACTCACCCTAAAAATTACCCATTGTTTATCTAAAATTCAAGTTTAACTGGATATCTTATATTTTATCTGACAACCGTATTTGGGTCCAAATTCCATTTGTCTTTTCATCTGATTGTGTTCTTGTCTTAGCACTATTATAATAATCAGTCTTTACTCCCAGATCTACATTATCACCTCTGTCACTTTTATGTGTACACATATGCATGTTTTCTTTTTTTTTTTCATGGGCTGTTTTGTTCTGTATCTTTGATCTACTTAATCTGAACACCAGTATAATCTAACTTAATTGGTATTAATCACAATGTCTTTATACATAATAGGGCAAACCTTAAAGAGTATCTTGGCTATTGTTGGTCTTTTATACTTCCATATGTATTTTAGAATTAAGTTATGAAGTTTGACACACACACTGAAACATACAGAGAGGGAAAAATGACCACCTTACAATATTGAGTCTTCCAAACAATTCAGATTTTTTCCATCACTGTACTTACCTAAAGAACTCATTCAATTTCTATAATTTTCTTCACAGATCCCTTGCCCGAGTTATGTTGAATTTCTCTTTAGATAGGTCACATGTTTATATAATTTCAAAGGATGAGTTTTGCTTGCCTAAATAAATAGTATCGATTTATGTGTATTACTTTTCAAACAGGAAAGTTGCTTAAATACCTTGCATCTATTTCTCAAATCTCAGTTTTGTTGTATTGTTCTATTGATGTAGATTTGTATCAAAATATGTATCAGTAACACATCTTAATTACTGACATTTTAATAAGATATGATATCTGAGAATATCATTTTTCTAATTCAAGATTGTTTTGATAGTTTTGTTTTTTGTTTTTGCACATTATCTTTAGACTCATTTGCCAATATTTTTGAAACCCACTATACTAACTGAAGGTGCACTGGTGGCACAATGGTTAAAACACTCAGCTGCTAACGAAAAGGTTGATGGTTCAAATCCACCTGCCACTGTGCTGGAGAGAGATGTGACAATCTGACTCTGTAAAGATTTACAGCTTTGGAAATCATATGGGGCAGTTCTACTTACTACTATAGGGTCACTATGAATTGGAATCAAGTCGACAGCAGTGGGTTATACTAACCAAATTTTAAGTGGCATTAAATTGAATTTATACTCAGTTTATGGAAAATGTGTATTTCTGTCATAGAGTTATGGTATAAACCATGCTATAAATCTCCAATTATTTAGAACTTCTAGAATTAATTTCTAGAATGCACTGAATTTTTCTATAGGGAGATCTCATTTTTTTGTTAGGTTTGTTTTTAGTATTTGATCATTTCAGTGCTTCATAAATGCAATAACTCTGTAAAGTATATGTGCCAAATCATTGTTGTTGAGATCTAGAAATATAATAACTTTTATATCAACCTTGTATTCAGTCCCCTTGTTAAATTCACTAATTAAATGTCATGTGAATAATCACTGTTTTATTTCTACCTCCATAATATTGGTGCTTTTATTTTTATGCCTTATTTGCAATACTTGTGCTTTTATTTTTCTGCCTTATTGTACTGACTAGGACGTCCAGTACACTAGTGATTTGCAATAGTACTGAACACAGACTCTTTTGTCTGATTCTTGAACTAAAGTAGCAACACTTTCAACATTCTACATTTACTATGATGTTTATTGCTGGTCCGTTTGTCTTTCGTTTTATTTTAATTTACTTTATTTTTGTTTTTCCTGTGTAAAAATATCCTTAATGATATTAAGAAAATCCTTTCTAATGCTTTCTTGCAAAATGTATATATAATAATGGATTTAATTAAATGTTTTTTTTTTTCATCTTTTCAGATGATCGTATGCTTTTTCTCCCATATTCTAATATTTCCCCCTCATATTGCTGTGATGCTGGAAGCTATGCCATCAGTATTTCAAATACCAGCAGGGTCTTCCATGGTGGACAGATTTTAGTGGAGTTTCCAGACTAAGATACACTAAGAAGAAAGGCCTGTTGATCTACTTCCTAAAATAATTCAGTTAAAACCTTATGGGTCACAACAGAAAATTTTGCAACTCACTTGCTTTAGACATGTCATCATCAGGGATCAATTGCATTATGTTTGGTAAAATAGAGGTCCAAAGAGGGTGAGGAAATCCCTCAGTAAGACGAATTGACATAATAGCCAATGGCTGAACTTGCAGATGAATTGAAGTATAACACTGGGCTGGGCAACGTTTTTTTCTGTACATATAGTCAACGCGAGTTGGAGTTGACTGGAAGACAATTGTCTATCTATTCTAATACCTTGGTGAATTATAGATGTGGATTTTCAAATATAAATCATACTTGCAATTCCCCAAATAAATCTACCTGTTGTATATTTTTCTTTTTATGTAAACTTGATGTGGTTTGCTTATGTTTTAAGTATTGCTATTTATACTTAGGAGAAAGAGTTGTCTCTAATTTTTCCTTTTCTGCAATGCCCTTGTAAGGTTTTAGTATCAAGATTGCCTAACTTCATAAAATGAGCTGAGAATTTTTGTCCTTTTCTAATCTCTGAAGAAAAAGGATAAGATTGTCGTAAATCTTTCTTCATCTTGGAAGAATGAATTAGTTAAAACTTTAAACCTTGTGTATTTGTTTTTGATATTTTAAATTGTAAATTCAAAATCTTTATTAATAGAAAACAATTGCAGTTTTCAACTTCATTTTGTGTTAATTTTGTGACTGGTGTTTCGTGCTTTATAATTTTTTTTTTCATTTTACCTATATGTGCAATTTTATCCTATAGTTATTCATAATGTATTCTTCATTTTCTTTTTAATGTCCATAGCAGTCGTTTTCATTCATATTTTTTAACGTGTACCTTCTCTGTTCTTCCCAGAGATTCTCACTCTCTATCTATTCTAACCATTATTTATCTATGATATTTGTTTTTAAAAAATCTTTGGATCTTTCTTGTTTTTTACAGAGTAATTTAGCTACCTGAGCCCAATTGTCTCCACGTATGTTCCAAAAAACATAAAGATAAAAAGAAGCGTACATAAATCCACCCATTACTATTACCTGCAAAATGGACAGAGAATACTGAAAACATAAATTACTCATAACTTGGGAAAAAACACCAAAATCCAGCAGATCCTTGAGCTCAGGTCTATGGATAGAGCAGGATAGAAAATGCAGAGTGCATGAAAAGTAGAGGAGATGAGGAGATGTATTCTGGAGAATATAGATGAGAGAACATACATAAAATCTCCCCAAGGGGGAAAAATTCCACACAGAATAGGAAACACTGAGACAGGTTTGATATCTAAAGATCAAAACTTTGGCTACAAGATCACTGGGAGGAAGGCAACTGAAATATTGGACAATCCCAGGGGTTGCCGCACAGGCATATCATTTCTAGGGAAGAAAGTGGCAACATTGAAAAGAAAGGCGCTTTAGGAGATTTCTGGGAAAAAGTAAAAGAAAGAAAACAAGGAGGAAACTGAAGGTTCTGCAGAAACAAAGGAAATTAGACAGTCAGAAGACATCAAAAAAATAACCCCCAAACACTGTGAAGGAACCCAGGTAGCCATTCCAAACCCTCAATCCTTGTATATACATCACTATTATTTTTGCTGCAAAGAATAAAATAAATAAATAACATGAATAAGAAATTAACAGAAGGATCTATCCATACAGAGGGATTTTAACAAAAAAGAAAAACGTAAAATGAAAACCACATAATTTCAGTTGATGAAAAATCTCCCCAGAAAACTAATCCAAATAGAGAGAGAATTTTAATACATCATCCCAACTTTAAGTAACTTTTCTTCAGTAAGTATTTGCAGATGTATCTCTACATATGATTTAGAGATTCCAAAAAGCAAGGGAAAATTGATAAAAAACAGGTAGATATTGAATGAATATTGAATGAAATAAATTGAAGAAAAAGACAAAAATTCATCCTGGAAATATAGTCTAAATTATTCTAAAGACATAAACAGACACCAATGAGGTAGAAAAGAAAAAAAAAAACCTAACTAAATAAATAATTAATAAATCAAAGTACTGAATTCTTGACAAAATTAAAATACAGATACAAATACTAATCAATGCTAATCAAGAAAAATAGAATGCATAAAAATGAAAAATGAATGATAGGAAAATATCCATGAAAATAAGAAAAAATGATCATAAGAAACTACTTTGCATAATTCTATGAAAACTTTTTGAAAAGCTATATGAAACACTTAATTTTCTTGTAAAATATAGGTATCAAAATTGACACAAATAGAAAAGAATATTTAAACAGCTTCAATAGATGAATTTCCATTAAATAAATAGATACTTACCAAACTTGGCTTTCAATTACTTTCTTTTGGCATTTTAATGATAGCAATCTATTTATACTTTCTGTTGAAAAGATAGCTTTTTGTCTTACTGTTATTTCTCTGAAAGGATTTATTTTTTTGCTGTTTTTCATCAGTTTTAGTTTAATGGGCCTAGATGAGGATTTCCTTGTATTTATCTTCTGTTTGTAACGGTTCAAGCTCGAGGATCTGCTGGATTTTGGTGTTTTTTTCCCAAGTTATGAGTAATTTATGTTTTTCAGTATTCTGAGTCCTTTTCTATATTTTTTATTTTGTCAGTTATTGTTCAGTCTGGATTTTTTAATGTTATTTCTTACTTGTTAATTATTTAAGCTATCTTATTTTTAGTTCCATTAATAAAGTTCTCCATGTCAATTTTTGTAATTTTCAGTAATAGATTGTTCATTTGACTATTTACATGTAGCTTCTGGTTCTTGCTATAAATCTCTAATGTGTCGTTAAATTCCTGTTGTTGTTGTAGTTAGGTGCTGTCCAGTTGGTTCCGACTCATAGTCAGCCTATGCTTGACAGAACAAAACACTGCCCAGTCCTGTGCCATACTCACAATCTTTATGCTTGAGCCCATTCTTGCGGCCCCTGTGTCAATCCATCTCATTGAGAGTCTTCCTCTTTTTCGCTGACCTTCTGCTCAACAAGATGATGTCTTTCTCCAGAGACTGAAGAAAAAAAAAAATCCTAAAAGTAATTAATTAGAGTTATTTTTAAATAATGGCCTGAAAATTCCAAAATAAACATTTATTCCAGAAGACAATTTCTTAGCATTTCAATTACTAACTTTCTGGTATGAGCACCGTAAGTGTTCATGGAGAATATTGTAACAGGCTCCCAATTGCTTCTTACTTCTATCCTCATCCCCTTAAGTCTATTTCACATAGCAACAAGAGTTATCCATTTAAAACTTAAGTCATATCATGCCACTTACCTACTAAAAATTCTCCAGTGATTCTCCTTTTAACATGAAGCTCTGTTGGCGCAGTGGTTAAGAACTCAGCTGCTAACTGAAAGATCAGCAGCTGGAATCTACCAGCCGCTCCTTGGAAACCCTATAGGGGAATTTTTCTCTGTCCTATAGGGTCACTATGAGTCAGAGTCGACTGAATGGCAATGGGTTACCAGGCCCTTCACTATGTGGGCTTTTATTAATTCTTTGATTTCATTCCTCCTTACTTTTTCTCTGGCTCACTGTCTTCAGTCATTTGGCCTACTGATAGTTAATCAGACATAAGTTAGGATTTTCAATGGCTGTTCTCTTTGTCTAGAATGATCTTCCCTTAGATATCCTATTCCTTACCTCGACCAGTTCTTTGCTTAAATATCATATTCTCAGTAAGATCCATCCCTGAATGCCTCAACAAAACTGTAGACCTAAAATCAACCTTGACACTTCTAAACTTTTAATATGATCACATAATTATGTATTAGATTTATTCTATATTTCAGTAATAAAAACACCCAGATAGAAGGAACATTTCTAAATGTTTTACTTATTTTAATTCATTTATTCCTCAAAATAATCTCCATTTAATTTGTAGAGAAGTTTACATGCAGAGAATTTAAGCGACTTGTCAATGATCACTCAGGTACACTTGTCTGGTAACCTAAAGGTTGGCAGTTCAATCTACCCACAGTCACCTCAGAAGAAAGACCTGGTAAACTACTTCCAAAAAATCAGCCATTGAAAATCTTATGAAGCACAATTCTACTCTGACACACATGGGGTTACCATGAATTGTAATCTAATCGAGCACAATTGATTTCTATGAGTTTCATACACAGGGTTTAAACAGATTTTCTGTCTATCCCCTTACATATTATTGTATATTGCCTTTAGAATGTAACTTTAATGCAAGAATGTAAGCAAACAGGGTAAGAGCCTTTAACAGGTTATTCACTGGTTTATCCTCACGACCCATTGAATAATGGCTGGTCTTCTGTGGGCACTGAGGTAATATTTATTAAATATGTGAAAGGAAGATTGATAAAGATATTTGGTTTTGGATATTCTCAAACAGTGGAATTAATATAAAATACCTAGAATTAAATCAAGAATTCTTTTAGGAATCACTAAGGAAATAAAAATGCTTTAAAACCATTGAAAGAGAATTCTTTGGAGAAAGTGAAGTCATTCAGGATGAATATATGGTTGAAACTTTTTTAAAAATGATCCGTTTGGGCAGTGTCCTTTTGATGGTTACATGAAAAAATGATCAATATATAAAGAGAAGTGAATAATTAATTTATTCATAAAACCTTGAATTAAAAATTAAAACACACTACTAAGAGAGCAGTAGATGAATCAAATTATAAATTATTTGAGACCTCTCAAAACCATCAGACCACTGTGGAATTTTTATAGTTCTTTTCACAGCGTCTGTCATTTTTTAGTTTTCCTTGACTTATAATTTAAATGGTGTGAAGTCTGTACTGATTTTGAAAAATGTCAGTCATTCACCTTATATTTACATGTAATTAACCAATAATCAATATAAACAAGTGCCAAATATATTTACCAAAAAGATAACCATATTTCAAAATTAAAATTTGATTATTTTAGATGAATATTTACGGTAGGAAGAGTAAAATTCAAGATACAGTGTACAATATATTATAGAAAGGATTCTATTTTAACTCATCTCAACTTCCCTAAGCATATCTCAGTGCCCACTGAATGGAAATATTTTTATAGCAGTATTTTCTAAATTATATATTTCAAAATAACTAGTTGCATATCATGAGCTGTGGAAAATAGTGGTAAAGGTGAGTGAGAAATGAAAAAATTCTACACGTATCATGCAAACAGTCATTTTTTGTAATCATAGTATGCATTTAATTTAATTTTGTAATCATAGTATGCATTCACAAAGATATTGAGTCACAAGCAGAAAAGCACAAAGATTATATGAGTAACAGAAATTTTGATAATGAAGAAAGATGGGGAGAGAAAGAAAAGTATGCCCTTTTTTTATATTTAGAAGTATGTATTTTCTGTATGAAGAAAAGTTAGTTTTTGCTGCATTATAACCAACCACAAAAGTTTAGTGGCATAGAACAATAAACATTCCACATGGGTGGGCTGACACAGTCATATAGGCTGGGCTCACAAGACTAGCGGTGGAACAAATCTGTTAAATATGTTTTCATTCTGGGCCCTGGACTGAAGGACCAGAAGCTACCCATGGGAAGTTTTCTCATGATTATAAAAAAAGCAGAAGGGTGCATGCCCCACTTTACTAGAAAATTTTAAATTCTGGCTTGTGAGAAGTTTGCTAATACTAATTTCCAGAGTTTCAGGCCCAAAGACAATAGGTTAAGATGTATATTCAATCTCCCTGGGAAAACAGCAAAGTTACATGGCAGAGGGAATGAATGTCAGAATGGTTGAAGAATCAAGAACAATAATTCAATACCACAGAACACATTGGCTAAATCACAAGGTACTAAAATTTGCAGAAGAATTAAACTTAAGAAAAATTTATTTTCAGATGGCATAAAATACCAAGTTTGAGCTCCTGGAGATATATAAGAATATAAGCATTACAGGATGGTGGGGTTCCAAAAGTACCTGTAGCTCTTCTCAATTGGGAGAATCCCCCCTGAGTACAACACATATGTCTGTTCTTACTAGATAATTAGATGTAGAAGCAACAGTAACAGTAAACTGAGTTGTCCCAAAGGACTCCACCCACATGGTCACCTTAGCTTGCCTTCCCCACTGTGAATCCTTCCTACACTTTATTAGTTGAATTCAGGTGCCCTTTCACTACACAGAACTTGGTAGAATGGTTACTTAATCTACTACATCAAATACAGCCCCAAAATTTCTGAGTCTATCCCTTCCCCAGCATTACTAAGTACGCACGGAAGTGAGCCTAAAGCCTATTGACCTACCGAGGACAAGGAGACCAAGATCTTGCCTCTAATCATCTTCTGTGCTAAATAAGCTAAAATCATGGAAGAGACAGAAGTGTCAGGGGAGATGGAAGAGTACAGTATGGAGGGAGAGAGCAGCTCCATATACATAAGCAAAACACAATTACTGTATTTTTTCACAAATAACACATCAACGCATTTAATGCGTGGAAATGATGAAATTAAGTAAAACAGTTCTGGCATAGTGCATCCGTGCATATACCTCACGTGTCTCGTGACATTTCCAGAAGTGAATTTTTGCCTCATTCATTTTTGTTCATTTTCTTTAATCACTTGCTTATGTGTATGAAAATAGTCTGAAAATATTATTGTTAATTATAATTGTATTATAAAGGTACAAGTCAAGATCAAAAAGTCATGGATAGAGTTAGGTAGTCCCCCAGTGATTGGAAAATAATCAGTCAGAACAGTGCATTTATTTGTTAGTTCAAGTTGGTAATTATAGCGCATTACATCAACAGTTGATCTACCAGTAAATAATTTTGGCTTAAATTTCAAGTAAAATAAAATCAATACTTACCTTAGGTGAAGTTTCCATATAATCAGAAATAGAAATTAAAGTCAGCAACATGTAAAGACAAATCGGCAAAAGCATTTACGAAAATAAGGCGTGGGGGAGGGGTTGTGCGACTGACGAAGTATAATGTGCATATTATATGCATAAAATCTGGTACTATGACAGCTGCTTGTGGCTTAACCAAATGAGCGTCTAATAGTTTTGCTTCACTCGATACTCTATACGCAATAGCAAAGTCCTCAATGCTGACGTCATTAGTTTAGGTTGTGTGTCCCTTTGATTGAGCAGCAGTTAAAGCAATGTGCTTTAGGGCCGGGGCTATGGAATGTGTGCCCTTTGGCTGAATGGGACTTAACTCATACAGTGTCAATTTTTTTTAAGAAGTTAGTTTAGTGCGGGACATTTTTTAATCCCAATGTTATGAAAACATCTCTTTAGTTCTTGCCTGGTTATAAAATAAGGCTAGTGATGCTTCCAAGACTGAAGATCACCTGCAAAAATGTATCTAGAATTCTTCGAGTAATTTTCATATTCTTCAACAGTATTGTAAACCGATCCTGGGGCAATCAGATGCTTCTTCCTTGTATTCTTGCATGAAATTTTGTCTGTTTCAGGGAAATCTCCCCGAGAGGGCCAAATCTCACTTAACGCTGCCAGGACCCACTGAGAAAATTTGAGCCTGTTTACTGTCATCAAACTGATCTAGGGTTTGAACCCTTGTCTACAGTCTGAGCTGTAAGATGATCCACCAGTAGCCTTTCTTCCTTACTAAGCAGGATGTTGATAGAGATGCCCTTTTTCACACAAGTCACCATCATAGGACTTCTCCCTTTGGTCAAATTCACACTCGGGCGACATTTGATAACAATTGGATTTAACAGAATTTAGGTAGTATATTATGAAACTCCTTTGGAAAATATCACTGTTATTTACAAGCTGGAAAGGTGGCTTATTTTTCACAGATTACTAGTATTCAACCGCTTACTTATAAAAGAGCTAACATTCTTGGTCTTGAGATTTGGTCACACTGAGAACAGAAAGAATTGTATGGAAAAAATACTATCTAAATTGTAATCTCATCTCACTTTTGACCCTCAACAGCAATCTATTATGTTTCAAAACTAGTTATTATCTAGCAGGTAGTATACTAGCATTCTATGTATACCTACCATTAAACACAAACCAATGGAATCGGAATATATATTCAAGTTTACATATGATTGAAACATATAGATGTATAAACCATATTATTTTTGGGATGTATGATGTACATAAATACTTAGTACAACTGATACTATAGAGATTTATCAATGAATGCACTATACAAATGAGTCAAGTCTCATTCAGCCAAAGGGCACCCACCTCAGTTACCAGGAAAAGAAAGAATGTAGGCCAGACTGACTACTATGTGAGTAAACAAGATTTCTCATGAAATTAAAATCCTTACTAAAAAAAAAGTAGTATTCAAATCTTTAGGCTGCTCTTTTGAATCAAAGGTCAGAAAACTTTTTTTTTTGTAAAGAGGCAGACATTTTAGGCTCTACAGGCCCTACAATCTTTGATGTACCTCCTCAAGTCTACCATTGTAATATGAAAGCAGCTAAATATATATGTATTTTTCAGGCCTTTCTTCTGAACTTATATTCTATCCCATTTGGAGTGTTAATTTCAGTTACATAGATTTTCTTTACAAACAGAAGTTCTTCTACTAAATGAATGGGGAGAGGGGAAGGGGCTAACAAAAGTAGGAGGCATTCCTCAATTGGCCAACAGGCTGTAGCTATAGTTTACTGATTCCTGTTTTAAATTATCATTAGAAAACTGGTGGTACTTATATATTCTATAGAGATGACATACTTTCTGCTTGTCTCACAATATTTAGGACTATCTAGAGATTATATTAGTACCAAATTATAATAATATAGAGATTATATTACAATACTTAGAGATTATATTACCAAAACTGATTAAGTCAACAATGTTGCAATTGTAAAAGCTACTTTCTATTTCCTAGTATCAAAGTGGAGCCCTGGAGGCACAGTGATTAAGAGATTGGCCACTAACCAAAAGGTTGGCAGTTCGAATCCACCAGCTGCTCCTTGTAAACCCTGTGGGGCAGTTCTACTCTGTCCTATAGGGTCACTATGAGTCAGAATCAACTAGATGGCAACAAGTATTATAAAAATAATTTCGGAAATGAATTGAGAACGTGTCTAATTATGTTTTATTAAACTTGGTGGGGTGAATTTTGGATACAGAAACTTTAGGATCTCTGAGATGGCCCCAAATGTAGAATACCTCAATTCCAACCAAGTTCTTCACATATGAGAAATAAATCAAAAGGGTAAGATAGACTTCAAAATGTGAAATATATTTCTGAAAGAGTCCAGATTGAAGGACATAGCTTAGTGGGAGAGCCAAATAGTTCTGCTAAATAATCCTCAGAACTAAATAAACTTATCAACCTCATAAAGTAGTGCTTGATATGCAGGATTTTGCCTTTTATGAGCAGGAGAAAGTATGAACTCCAGATACATTCTTACCTTCAAAGAAAATGACTAAGCTAAGCTAAGCACACCCAGTTATCCATCCCAGATTTGCCTATCTGATAATTCATTTCATCTGCTAGGATTTCAGTGATTATAAAGGGAGATTGAAGCATTTTCCATTAACAAATAAGATGTCTGTTAAAGAATTTACATTTAGAAGAGTTATTTTACCAATATATCTAATGAGCATCTTCTGACAAGTAAACGATATTTTCAATACTGTAACTTGAAAGAATTATGTTTGATAGTTACATGTCTACTCATTTTTCTGAAATCATTAATATCTTCTGGTTTCTAAATGCTCCTTTTCTATTTTTGCAATCAGAGTCAGTAGGCACATCAGTAACACTTTAATGATTACAACACCACTGATTTTAATGAACTCATTTGAGATTTATGTAGACTAATATTTATTTTCTTATTCTACTGTAATGTAGAGTTAGTTGAGTTCTGCTGATTTCTGCAATTCTGGAGTGCTGCCAAAACTTACTTTTTTATTTTATGTCTTCATGGTTAGTCGTGTTAAATAATATTTTCCTTTTAAACATTGCAGCGTGATGGATCACTTTTATATGGCCTTTCTTGCCATGGTCTTGTAACTTTCACCAAATGATTGGGTGTAAATATGCAAATAAGGTGCTTATGACCTACCAAGGACATTGGACAGATTGCTAGGAATGCAAACAAGGTGCATGGCACACATATGGGGGTGAGACCATGCAAATAAGGTATATGGAACTCTAACGAGGGCATTGTTCAGTTTTGCCATCCTGCCTTGGCTTAAAATGAGCCATCCCAGAGGTGGGAAAAGGGGACCTCACTACCCCCAAGAAAGAAGATCTTGGTGCGGAGCACGTCTTTAGATCTAGGATCCCTGTGATGAGAACCTCCTAGAGACAGAAGACAGAAAGAGAGAGCTGTAACACTGGAGACAGTGAAAGACCGTGAGAGACAGCGAGACGCAGTGGCAGAGAAAGGGTGGTAGCAGAGGCAGCTGAACCAGGAGACTGGCAAGAGATGTTGAAGTGGGCTTCCTGGCCTATGGAGTGAGAAAGCTGAGCACCTTCACGCAGGAGGCTTACTGATGGAGTAGAGTTCTTCTGGGCACTTCTTAGTGGAGCTAAAGAGCTTTGTAACACTTACCCAAGCAGGCAAAGGCTGGGCCAGCCCAAGAGGCCCTAAGAGGAGAGGGTTTGAGAGGCCAAGGGGCTGAGAGGCCAGAGATCGGCCTGCCTGTGGGCAAAACTGAGAGGAGGCTGTCCTGATGAAAGAACTGTGTCCTGAGTTGTCCCCGATCCTGAATAGTAACTTGTGAGTTCTGTGTGGCCATTACAAGCAATTATCAAATCTAGCAGAAAAACACACAGTGCTGTGGGAGGGATTGCTGGTGTCAGAATTAGTAAAAAGTTTGGAGGGTGGAAATATGTCTGACCTCTGCCTCATAAGAATCAGCTTTGGGCTGCTGATGCTGATAATGCTTCTCTCTCCCTTTGTGAAGTTAAATGAGGAGGTCAGACTCCTCTGCCACACCATTTTTACACAAATTATGAAATTTTGTTGCTTAAACTAAGTATAAGTGTCAGAAATAATGAGTGAGACCTCCTAATTTTATTTAGGTAAATAAAATAAAATTGCCCCATATTAAAAAATGAGCTCTAACTTTATACAAATAATGGGTATATGTATTATGTATAAAAGTATGTCCTTACTTTTATTACTTGTCCTGTTCCAACAAAATTGAAATAAGCACATATAATAATAGGATAGAAACAAGCTTGGAAATACATTAAAGGAGCCCCTGTTTTCATGCATTTAGGTGGGCATATATCTGTGCCTAAATAATTTGGTTAGGCATTAATTTGATAACCCATTTCTTTTTTCTAATTCTCAGGAAGGTATTATGTCTATTTCTTTAGGTATATTTTTGAGGTGACATTGATCAGACTGATATATAAATTAATAACTGAGAAAACACTTTGAATTTTCAACTCCAGAGATTTTAAATGTGCAGGCCGAATGAGCTATTTAAAGAACTATGGCAAGTGATAACAATCTTTACATTATTTTATGAATCCTATGCTATTGTACTAAAATGCATTCAACACACGTTTTTGTGCGCCTCCTCTGTATGTAGTCCCTATACTTGAGAGATTATCCTGTTAATCATCAGTAACTCATAAAAGGAGTTAGAATAAAAAAGTCTTTGAATAAAGTGCCTTGAAAATTAAAGGATTTTTTTTCATTATAGCAGTGTTTACATACAAAAAGGATTTCAAAAATTTTCTCAAAATATGCCTCTTTCATCTGTTGATGCTCATCACCTCTTTTCCCCGAACATACACATCCAATAAACAATATTTAAGATAGATAGATGAGAGAGAGAGACAGATTTAAGATAGATTTGCCCTAAGCTTCTAGTGTTTTTTTCCTGTCCCACTATTTCCTGTTTGTTTATTAATACAATATGGGAATCAGAATAGTATTCACTTCCTTGTTATATTATCAGCTCAGGGTAGTATAACTTTAAGAGGAGTAGAGACAAGCCACTCCTAACTTTGGTCAATAAATCTAAAATATGACTTTTTACAGGAGAATGCTCTCATGCGTTTTTATTTGGATTTTCTAGAAATGTTTCCTGTGCTTGTTTTTGGCCTTTCATCCTTTTCTATTTGGGAGAATAATTTAAACACACAGAAAACAATATATTCAACTTTATTAACTAAACAGTATGTACTATTTTATTCAAATTTCAAATAATTTTTCAGAGGCCCCTCTGCATCGTCCCAAATCCAATGACAGTTTCTCTTTCCTGAGGTCATTGCATTTACATATTCAGAGTTTAGCCTCCTCCTGCACCTATAATACTTTTACCTTTGCACAAATATTATCTGGTGTTGTTATGCATATTTAAATCTTTATATAAATTGATTCTTACTGAAAGTGCCATTTTAAATTTATTTACTTCACTGAGCAATGCCTTTCTTAGTTTCAGTTAAGATAGAGCGCTACTTTATTTGTTCTAATTCTTCAATAGAATTCCATCGGACGGGCATTGCAACATACATTTATCTAGTAACTGTTGATGGACTATTAAGCTATTAGAAATGTTCTCTGTTATAAGCTATGTAACAATGAAATATAATTATGCAAAAATTCTTGTGCCTGTTGGTAGCTTTCTCTAGAGAATACACATAGCAATGCAATCTTCAGTTAAAAGGGTGTGAGCCTATTTGATTTTAATTAATTTTGACAAAAAGCAATCAAATTTATCAACCTTTCTCTTATCATTTGCATGTTTGTGTTTTGTCAAAGAAAATTTTCCTGCTGATATATTACATATCAGGTCTCCTGTTTATTTCCTCTGATATTCATTTTGACATTGATTTTTATAATTAATTGGAATTTATTTTATTTAGGTCATATTGAATGAATTTAATTTGTTTTTCTATATGTACTACCAGTTGTCTCAAATTAGTCATTAATACTTAATTTTATATATGTAATTTAACAAGCTTCCAAAAATACATTGTTTGAATCCTATACTTTCTAATCTAATCTACCATATCTATTTGTCTACATAGAGACTGATAATAACGATAAAAATAATAAAACATTGTGCCTTTTAAGCGTTTTATAAATGTAGAATTGTTTAATTTAACAACCGTCCTATGAAGTAGGAAATTTTATTTTCCCCACTAAACAGATGAGGAACGAGAGTTTAAGTAATTTGCCTAAGATCACACAGTACATGGTAGAGTCAAGTTTGAACCTAGACATTTGGCTTCAGAGTTTGGGGTCTTAACTATTCTGATATATTGCCTGGATAATACCAAACTGTCTGTGAGAGAAACCACAATGTGTGCTACCAAGTCCTATTTCATTTTCATCTTGGACAACTAGTAACCTCTATTTGTCAGCATTACACACAGATTTGGCTGTGTGATTGAATTCTGACCAAATGACTGTGACCAAAAGTGATGTGTGTCATTGGGAGCCTTGATCCATGAAAAAAGTCTCAGGCAAAATCTTCTCTTTTCTTGTTTATTTATAAGATGCGAGAGATCAAATAGAGAATTATGAAGTCCTAAAATATAGAATAACCACAAGATGCATTGATCCTGGTATCTAAATCACAGTTTGGAACACAGCTGCCAAACAATTGCTTTGACATCTTAGGTGGTCAGGAAACAATATTTTAGAGCTGTGTTGTCCTATACTGTAGCCATTAGCCGCATTTGACTATTTAAATTTAAACTTAATTAAAATTAAATGAAATTAAAATTTTACTTCCTCAGTGCATTAGTCACATTTCATGTGCTCAATAGCTAGATATGTCTAGTGATTATCATTGCGCTGATTGTATTTTGTGAGCAAGATACAGCATCTACTTAGACATTAACACGAGATTTGCGTGTCAAAGGGTATGAAATCAATCTGACAAAAATCCAGGGGCCTGGACTTCTGAGAAACATGGTGCTATAGACAGAAGCACCATGCCATCCCTCCACAGCAAAGACGGAAAAACAAAGTCAAACAGAGACAAAAGGAAATCCTGAAACCCTAAGCATGAAATGAAGAGATAAAGATCTCAGCCAAGCACTGAATGGAATAAGAAACTGACAGAGAACAGAGAGCAAGGAGAGATACATGCAGAGGTCCCCTATCAGCTACCACAGCCCAGATCCACCATCTTGGACTCCTATTGGAGATTGGCAAACAGGGGGTAGGAGAAAGCAGCTTCATGGAGCTTCCAGCAGGAGACAGAACAACTGGTTACCAGCGATATACATTTTCCCACCCCCCACCTTTCTTCATCCCCATTCAGCCTCCTCGGCTTCCTGCAGCCAGTGTCTTGGCCGGGAAGCACCAGCTTCACCCCAGTGCTCCTTGGATTCAACCCGCCCACACTGGCTGGCTCCCTGAGTGACATTTATTGGCTGCTGGTGTTGCTTTTTTCCACTTCTTTAGATTTCTTCCTTACCTTTCAACACCTTCCCCTTCTTTCTCTCAAATATTTGGCTCTGTATGCCATCTTTGCTTCTTCCTGAAAGGCTCTGCGAAACACCGCTCAACTGTGAAACTGTTTCCTGGCCCATGCAGCCATGCTGCTGGGAATCCGGGGCTTTTTTGTTTGTTTGTTTGCTCTGATTTGTTCTCTTTTGATTTGTTTGTTTTTCTTTTTCTTTTCTTGGCTTGGGAGCCCCTTCTATCCAGGCAGTACTGCACGGCTTAGAAGTTACATCCCTGGGGGCACTTCTTTTTTCTTTGGCTTTGGTTTTTTTTTTGGTGTTGTTGTTTCTTTGTTTTGTTTTCTTCTCTCTCTTATTACATTTTTGTCTCTCTTCATTTCCAGTTTCTTGATTTATTCATTTTTTTCTTTTACCCTGTTTCTTTTTTTCTAATGTTTGTTTTTCTGCATTTCTCAGTCTCTCATCTCTCCACTCCAATAGAAAGCTCCCTTAGCAGTATTTTTGTTTGTTTGTTTTTGGCTCCTGTTCCTCTTTCCTCTGTCTCATCTTTCCCATACACATCTTAGCTCCACACATCACAGTCTACTCCCTCTTTCCTGCCTACCTGCACTGTGCACTGGACATCACACTCCCAAGCAGCACAGGCATGGCCTACTGGAACCTGCCCTGCACTGATTCCTGGTCCGCACTGTCAGCCCTTGTACGTGCCATAAACAACCCATCCCAGCAACTCCCCTTCAGCTAGACCTGCCCTGCTGTACCATACCTGAGTGACTGACCCTGCACCTTGGAGAAGGAGGTGAAAAGAATCATGCTCACAGATGAGAAAACAACAAAGAACACACACCCCGCCTGCTCAGACATATCCAAATAAAACAAAAGACCAGGATGAAACAAACAAATCTACAATCAATACACAAGGAAAATAACCACTGAATGCCCTGAAGACAGCTGAAAATATCAAAACATTTACAAAAACAGGACAGGATGGTTCCAGTAGGCATCCAAAATAAAACACCAGATGACTTTCCAATAGAAGAAAAGGCACTAGACCTAACTGATAGGGAATTCAAATCTCTAATATTCAGAATTATCCAAGAGTTGAAGTAAAAAGCAGACAAAAATGAGGAAAAAATAGACAAATTCATGGAAAAGGCAGACAAATTCATGGAAAATACCGACAAAAAAAAGGAAGAATTCAAGAAAATAATACAGGAACAAAATACTAAAATAAATTCACAACTAAAAAACATACAGAAACAATAATTAGAAATCCAAAAGATAAACAACAAGATTTCAGAAGTGGACAGTGTCACAGAAGGGCTGAGGAGCAGGTTTGAAACGATGGAAGATATGGTCAGTGAAACTGAAGATAAACACTGAGATACAACTCTGTTTAGGAAAAGTCAGAAAAAAGAATGAAGACAAATGAAGAAACCCTGAGAATTATGTGGGATAAAATCAAAAGCAAAACTCTGCAAGTGATCGGAGTGCCAGAATAGGGGGAGAAAACAGAAAACACAGAGAGGATCATTGAAGAAGTGCTGACAGAAAACTTCCCCAATATTATGAAAGATGAAAAGCTGACCATCCAAGAAGTTTAACGAACCCCATATAGGATAGACCCCAAAAGAAAATCACCAAGGCATATCATAATCACAGTAGCTAAAACCAAAGACAAAGAATCCTGAGAGCAGCTCAAGAAAAACAAAACATCATATACAGAGGAGAAACTATAAGACTAAGCTCAGATTATTTGACAGAAACCATGCAGGCAAGAAGGCAATGGGGTGACATACATAAAACTTTGAAAGAAAAAATTTGCCAGCCAAGAATAATATATCCTGTAAAACTCTCATTCAGATATGATGGTGACATTAGGTCATTTCCAGATAAACAGAAATAAGGGACTATGTAAAAACCAAACCAAACTTACAAGACTTATTAAAGAGAGTCCTTCGATCTGAGAACAAACAACATCAAACCACAGGATTGTACTAGCCAGATACCAACCTAGGAAATGAACTCTTAAAAACTATGCAAAACCAAAAGAATTACAAAAGGGAACCAGAGAGGTTAATCTGTAAGTGACAACAGCATCAGAACAATAAAAGAGGGAATAAAGGGTATAGTTATAGAACTTTCTAATGGAGAGGAAGGCAAGGCAATACCAAGTAATAGTAGATGGGTTCAAACCTAGGAAGATAAGGGTAAATTTCAAGGTAACCACAAAGAAAGTTAACAAACCTACTCATCAAAATAAAGAAGAAAAACATAAAGTCTCAGTAAAAACAAAACCTACAAAAACAAAATGAAAAATAAAAATCCGCAAACAAAAGGAACTAAGCATAGGAGAGTAAGATGAACAAAGAAAACGTCAGCACCACAAAAAAAAAAAAAAGCACTATAAAATGCAATCCCACTCCTAGGAATAGATCCTAGAGAAATAAGACCTGTCACAAAAATAGACATATGCACACCCATATTCATTGCAGCATTGTTCACAATAGCAAAAAGATGGAAACAACCTAGATGACCGTTAGCAGATGGATGGATAAGCAAACTATGGTACATACACACAGTCGAGTATTATGCAACTGTAAAGAACAATGATGAATCTGTGAAGCATCTCATAACATGGATTAAACTGGAGGACATTATTCTGAGTGAAATAAGTTAATCACAAAAGGGCAAACATTGCATGAGACCTCTACCGTAAAAACTCATGTAAAAGTTTACACGCAAAAAGAAACCATCTTTGTTGGTTATGAGGGATGGGAGGGGGACTAAATAGACAATAGATAAGTGGTAATTTTGGGAAGGGTAAGACAGTACACAATACTTGGGAAGCCAGTACAACTTGTACAAGGAAAGGTCATAGAATCTCCATAGACACTTCCAAACTCCCTGAGTGTCTCAATGCCTGGGCAGAGGGCTGTGGGAACCATGGTCTCTGGAACAGGCAGCTCAGTGGCATAACACAGTTTATAAGGACAATGTTCTACATTCTACCTTGGTGAGTAGCATCTGGCGTCTTAAAAGCCTGTGAGCAGCCATCTAAGATACCCCACTGGTCTCACCCCTTCGGGAGCAAGGGAGAATGAAGAGAACAAGATACAAGGAAAAGATTAGTCCATAGGACTAATGGACCACAATTACCACAGTCACCACCAGACTGAGTCCAGTACAACTAGATGGTGCCTGTCTACCACCACTGACTGCTCTGACCAGGATCACAACAGAGGGTCCCGGAAAGAGCTGGAGAAAAATGTAGAACAAAATTCTGACTCAGAATAAAAGAGCAGACTTAGTGGCCTGACAGAGACTGGAGAAACCTCAAGAGTATGGCCCCCGGACATGCTTTTGGCTCAGTAATGAAGTCACTCCCGAGGTTCACCATTCAGCCAAGGATTATAAAGCCCCACAAAACAAAATGAGACTAACGGGGCAAAACAGTCCAAGGACAAGGACTAGAAGGCAGCAGAGGACAGAAAAGCTGGTAATAAGGAACCCAAGTTTGAGAAGAGACAGTGTAGACATGTCATGGGGTTTGTTAACCATTATCACAATACGTGTACTAACTGTTTCATGAGAACGTATTTGTTCTGTAAACCTTCATCTAAAACACAATAAAAAAAAAAAAAACCTGAAAAAATAAAATCCAGGGGCCTTTCACCTCAGTAAAATTTCTAGACATTTTGAGTAACTCTTCTAAATTGAAGAATAAGTTGTTGCATCCGGCCCCTCCTACAACTAAAAAGGAGGCACAATGCCTAGGGGTCTGTATGGATTTTAGAGGTGGCATATTCCTCATTTGTGTGTGCTACTCCAGCCCACTTACTGAGTGATCCAAAACATTTCAAAATTTGAGTGGAGCTTGGATGAGAAAACGCTATGCAAAAGCTTCAGGTTGCTAAGCAAGGTATCATCCAGCATATCCAATGGTGCTTGAAGTGTCAGTGGTAGATGAAGATTTTGTTTAAAGTGTTTGGTAAGTCAGTATAGTGAACCATAGCACAGACCCTTAGGATTATGGGGCAAAGCTCTGTCGTTCTCTGCAGATGTTTCCTTTTGAGGAACAGCTTTTAGCTTGCTAAAGGGACTTAGCAGAGACTTAACACCTTGGCATGAGCAACCAAGTTACCATACAAACTGAGGTGTCCATGATGAATAGGATGTTGTCTGACCCAACAACTCATATAGTTGAGCATGCACAGAAGCACTCCATCATCAAATGGAAGTGGCACATACGGAGGCTCAAACAGGTCCTGAAGGCACAAACAAGTAACATGAGGAAGTAGTAAAAAATCCCACTGCTGCCATTCCTGCTACAGTAAGTACCTTCTGTCTCCCAGCCCATATCTATGACCTCATGGGGTGTTTCCTACAATCAGTAGACTGAGGAAGAAAAAACTCAAACCTGGTTTGTAGATGGTTCTGCACAACATGCAGGCACCACTCCAAAGTGGACATCTGGAGATTACAGCCCCTTTCTTCAACAACCCTGAAGGACAGTGGTGAAAGGAAAACTTCTTAGTTGGCACAGATTCAAAGAGTGCACCTGGTTGTTCACTTTGCTTGGAATACCAATTCATGGACTGTGGCCAATGGTTTGGCTGGATGGTCAGGAATTTGAAAGGATCATAATTAGAAAATTGGTGAGAAAGAGGTCTAGGAAAGAGTATATGGACAGAATTTGCTGATTGGGAAAAACATGAAGATACTTGTTTTCCATGTGAATGCTCACCAAACATAAACTCAGCAGAAGGGGCTTATATTAATCAGATGGATAGGATGATGATCCATTCTGTAGGAAAAGAAGATATACCAGTCATCTTCTTTTCCTATAAACCCTTGTCATTGTCCTATAGACTCATGAACAAAGTAGACATGATGATAGAGATGATTTTTATGCATAGGCTCAGCACTATAAACTTGCATTCAAAAAACCTACCTGGCTACAGCTGCTACTGAGTACCCAGCAACAAGGATCAATACTCAGTGTCCATTATGGCACCTTTCCCTGGGGTGATCAGTCAGTTATCTTGTGGCAGTTTGATTATATTGACCACTTCCATTGTGCAAGGGGCAGCATTTTGTTCTTACTGAAACAGACACTCTGGATATAGATTTGTCTTTGATGCATGTAAGTCTTCTGCCAAAACTATCATCTGTGGACTTACAGAATGCCTTATCTACCATCATGGTATTCCATACAGTATTGCTTCTGATCAAGGAACTCACTTCCCAGAAAATTAAGTGTGACAATGAGCCATGCTCATGGAATTCAATGGTCTTACCATGTACCCCATCATCCTAACACAGCTGGTTTGATACAACAGGGGAATGGCCTTTTGAAAACTCAGTTACAGCATCATGTAGGTGGCAATACTGTGCAGTATTGGGGCAAAGATCTCCAGAAGGCTGTATAGGCTCTAAATCTAAATATGGTGTTGTTTCCTCCATAGACAGGATTCAAGGGACCAGAAATGAAGGGATGGAAACAGAAATGGCACAACTCACTATTACCCCTATGATTCACTAGCAAAACTTTTCCTTCCTCTCCCCACCACCTTGTCCTCCACAGGTCTAGAGGTCTTAGTCCCAAAGAATACTTACACCAGGATACATAATAATTATTCCATTGACTGGAATTTAGGATGTCACCAAGCCACTTGGGCTTTTTATGCCTTTGAAACAAGAGGCAAAGAAAAGTTACTGTACTGGCTAAGGTGATTGATCCTGAGTACTAAAAGGAAATTGATCTTTTGTTGCACGATGGAGGTAAGGAAGAGTATGTCTTCAATGCAGTAGTTCCCTTAGGGTGCTTCTTAGTACTAGCAAGCCCTGTAATTAAAACAAAATGAAAATTACGACAACCTAATTCAGGAAGAATTACTAATGGTCCAAACCCTTCAGGAATGAAGTGTTGAGTAATGTCACGAGGCAAAGAAGCACAAGCAGCTGAGGTGCTTGTTGAAGGCAAGGAGAATATGTAATAGGCAGTGGGAAAACGTAGTTATTACTACCAGCTACAACTTTGTGACCTCTTCTGAGGAAAGGGTTAATGCATTTGTATTAGTATGCAGTATAGTTGCATCATGATAGTTGGAAGTATTAATTTGTTAATATCTTTATTTGGCGATTAGGTATGGTTTAAGGAAATGTGTGTGGCTGCCAATATGACAATGGTAGAACTGTGATGGCTGATTATATATGTCAACTTGGCTAGGCTATGATGTCTGGTTGTTTGGTCAAACACTAATCTAGATGTACCTATGAGGATATTTTATAGATATGACTAGCATTTAGAATAAATCAGCTTTAAGTAAAGGAGACTACCCTTCATAATATGTGTGGACCTCATCCAATCAGTTAAATGTCTTAAGTGCAAAAAAGGATTTTTCCCTGAGAAGGAATTCTGTCTCTATACTATGTTTCCAGACTGCTGTCTTACCCTACACATTTCAGAATCAATATTGTAACATCAATTCTTTCCTGAATTTTCAATATGCTGTCCTGCCCTATGGATTTCAGTCCTACCAGCCTCCATAGTCACATAAGCCAACCCATTAACATAAATTAGTTTCTCTGTCTGGCTCTCTCTCTCCATTTGTGTCTCTGTATCTATCTATGTCTCTCATAGAGGAAAATGTTGCTCAGTCATGTGCCATCTTCATGACCATTGGTATGTTTAAGTCCGTTGTGGTTATTGTGTCAATACATCTCATTGAGTGTTTCCCTTGTTTTGCTGACCCTCTCCTTTATGAAACATCCTTTTCTAGTGACTCATCCTTCCTAATGACATATCCAAAGTAAGGAAGACAAAGTCTCACCATCTTACCTTCTAAGGAGCATTCTGATTGCATTTCTCCTAAGACTGATTTGTTCCTTCTTCTGAAAGTCCACAATACATTCCATATTCTTTGCCAGCAAAACAGTTTGAATACATCAATTTTTCTTTTGTCTTCCATTTTCATTCCCCACATTTTGCATATGGGATGATCGAAAAGACCATGGTTTGTGTCAGGCATACCTTAGTCATCAAAGTGATGGTTTTGATTTTTAGACCTTTAAAGAAGTCTTTTGTAGCAGATGTGCCCCATGCAATATGCCATTTGATTTCTTAACTGCAGCTCCCATGGACATTGATTGTTGATCCAAGTAGAATGAAATTATTGTCAACTTCAATTTTTCTCCATTTATTATGATATTGATTATTGGTTTAGCATATAGATACATAGTCAGAATTTACTTGACAGCAGCTAACAAAACCATATATATGTATACATATATATGTATATATTTCCAAGGAGGACCAGTTAATACGACTATTATTCAAATTTACACACCAACCACTTACAACAAAAATGAAGAAATGGAAGAATTTTGCCAACTTCTGCAGTATGAAATTGAACAAACATGCAATCAAGATATGTTGAAAATTACTGGTAATTGAAATGGAAAAGTTGGAAACAAAGAAGAAGGACCCATAATTGGAAAATATGGCCTTGGATAGAAATGACACTGATGATTGCATGACAGAACTTTGCCAAACCAATGACTTATTCATTGGCAATACCCTTTTTCAATAACAAAAATGGAAACTATACTTGTGGACATTGACAGATGGAATAAACAGGAATCAAATCAATTACATCTGCGGAAAGAGACAATGGAGAAGCTCAATATCATCAGTCGTAAAAAGACCAGGGACCAAGTATGGAACAGACCATCAACTGCTCATATACAAGTTCAACTTGAAGTTGAAGAACATTAAAACAAGTCCACAGAAACCAAAATATAACTTTGAGTATATCTCATCTGAATTTAGAGACCATCTCAAGAATAGATTTGATGCATTGAATGCTAATTACTGAAGACCAGACGAGTTGTGGGATGACATCAAGGATGTAACCCATGACGAAAGCAAAAGGTCAATAAAAGGACAGAAGATAAAGGAAAGACCAAAATGAATGCCAGAACAGACTCTGAGACTTGCTTTATAGAGTGGCTAAAACAAAAGAGAGAAATGGTGAAGTAAAAGACCTGAACAGAATATTTCAAATTTCCAGCTTGAGAATACAAAGCAAAGTGTTATAGTGAAATGTGCAAATACCTGGAGTTAGAAAACCAAAGGGAAGAACACATATGGAATTTCTCAAGCTGAAAGAACTGAAGAAAAAAAATCAAGCCTTGAGTTTCAATATTAAAGGATTGTATGGGCAAAATATTGAATGATGCAGGAAGCATCAAAAGAAGATAGAAGGAATACACAGAGTCACTGTACCAAAAAGAATTGGTTGAAGTCCAACCATTTCAGGAGGTAGCATATAATGAAGAACCAATGGTGTTGAAGGAAGCAGTTCAAGCTGCACTGAAGGCACTGGTGAAAAACAAGGCTCCAGGAGTCAACGGAATACCAATTGAGATGATTCAACAAACAGATGCAACACTGGAAGTGCTCATTCATTTATGCCAATAAATTTGGAAGACAGCTGCCTGGCCAACTGACTGGAAAAGATACATATTTGTGCCCATTTCAAAGAAAGGTTATCCAACAGAATGCTGAAATTATACAACAATATCATTAATACCACACCCAAGTAAAACTTTGCTGATGATAATTCAAAAACGGTTGCAGCAGTACATCAACAGGGAACTGTCAAAAATTCAAGCAAGATTCAGAAGAGAATGTGTAACAAGGGATAGCATTGCTGACGTCAGATGGATCTTGGCTGAAAACAGAACATGAGAAAGATGTTTACCTGTGTTTATTGACTATGCAAATCTATTCAACTGTTTGGATCATAATAAATTATGGATAACATTGTAATAATGAGAATTCCAGAATACTTAATTGTGCTCATGTAGAACCTGTACGTAGACAAGGAGGCAGTGACTGTGATGGTTAAAGTTATATGTCAACTTGGCTGGGCCATCAGTCTCAGTGGTTTGGCAGTTATGTAATGATGTAATGTAGTAGTTATGTAATTATGTCATCTGGCAGTTATGTAATGATGTAATCATCCTCTATTTTGTGATCTGAGGTGGTCACCCTCTATTTTCACATAACGCTGATTTTCATGTAATTACCTGGTCTTTGGAACCCAATCATCTCGATAAGTGAGGAGTGGGTATATTACATGCCAATCCTAATTCAACCTTTGAAATAGATACTATTTTTATCCCCATTTAACTGATAATGCAACTGCAACAAAGACAGTTGTGAAAAGTTTCTGAAATCACAGTTAGAAATAGTGAAACAGGGATTCCAACTCAGGTGTTCTCAATTCCTGGCCAACTCTCTAACCACCAATTACCTCAGTAACATATCTAACAACAATCCTTCAGTGTTATCAGGTGACTTAATGCATCTCAAGTATTGGAAGATATTTCTTTGTGTTTTCACCTTCCCCTACATGCATTCTGATATGAGCTATGTCCCAAGGAAATATTTAGAACTGAAATTTTCTTTTCTCCTTTGGTATGAATAGTTGAGAGGGAGATAAATTTCATCCCATGATTTAAAGTGGTAAGCCTGACTCTAGTATTCCATTTCATCTTTCTTATTTTATGTCTCTACTCTGCATGAGCTTCAACTCTTGGCTATCCTGGCTTATATTCTAGTTATGATCCCAATTTACAATTAATCAACAGCTTTTTTTCCCTAGTTACCATTTTGCTTTCCTCTTTATTTCCACACATTCATATTTTTTTTCCTCCTTTTCTGTTTTTATCTATCTTTGTGTTAGGTTTAGATCTGAGAATTTTATTGAAGCTTGAATTCACTACCTTGACCTGGAAGTTTTGCCTGGAGTCTTTAAAAATTGCTGTCTTTCCTGATACCATCTTCTTCCTGAGACCCTGACATTGGATTACTTTTTTTTTTTTTTGATCAGGCAACGTCTTCCATTGATGTCTTCCACAGTTACCAGAATATTTCTCACTTTCTTTGGAGTCATAACCCCTTCACAATCTCCCTAACATTTGTTCATGATATATGCCAGTGCTATGCTTTACCATACAACATGAATGAAGACACTACCTAAACCCAATACATTTATGTTGACTTATTAGTCTTGTTGCTATAATTCTGTTTCATGGATTTGCTTTCTGATCTATTTGACCTATATTATTAACCTTTCAATCTTATACATTCCCCTTAGTAAATACCACTTTACATCTGACAGATCCCACCTGGATGGAGACACAGTCATAGTTCCTCATACCTGCATGGTTGTTACTTAACTTCTTACAATGATAAAATATGGTATAACCAATAGAAGTCAAACATTATGCTAAAGTAGTGTTTATTAATACTTTTATTTTATTATGGTAAAATATACCTTATTTTTATGCAATTAATGCACGCTTTCTACATTTTTTTGCCAACCTTGCACTCCCCTCGTGAGATATTTTTGTAAGTGCCACTATGCCATTGCTTTTTACATGTTTCTGTAAAAAATTAACATAGTTCACTTATGAAAATAACTCACAGCGGGGGGGAGTGGTTAGCAAACAAACAGAAAGTGTGTGTTATTTGTGTAAAACATAGCATATAACATGCAATTTGCTATTTAAATGATTTTTAGATGTACTAATCAGTAGAAATAATTATTTTGTAATGTTGTGAAACAATTACCACCATCTTTTTTCAAAACTTTTTCATCACCCAAACAGACAATCTGTATTCTCTCCTCCCCTCAAACTCAAGTAACCTCTAATCTACTTTCTATCTCTATGAATTTGCCTATCCTAGATATTTTATATAAGAGAAATAATACAATATTTTTAATTTTGTATCTGACTTATTTGAATTAGCATAAAGATTTAAGGGTTAATCCATGTATTAAAATTGTATTCCTTTTTACCCTTTTGGGTATATACCTAGGAGAGCAATTGCTGGGTCATATGGCAGTCCACGAGAACCAAAATATGACTTGGAATATATTCCACCTGAATTTAGAAACCATCTCAAGAGTAGATTTGACACATTGAACAATAATGATCAAAGATCAAACAAGTTGTGGGATGACATCAAAGATACCATATGTGAAGAAAGCAAAAAGTTGTTAAAAAGACAGGGAAAAAAGAAAAGGCCAAAATAGATGTCAGAAGAGAATCTTAAACTTGCTCTTGAAGGTAGAGAAGCTAAAGCAAATGGAAGAAATGACGAAGTGAAAGAGATAAACAGAAGATTTCAAAGGGTGGCTCGAGAAGACAAAGTAAAGTATTATAGTGAAAGGTATAAAGGCCTGGAGTTAGGAAACCAAAAGGGAATGACATGCTCCACATTTCTCAAGCTGAAAGAATGAAGGAAAAAATTCCAGCCTCGAGTTGCAATTTTGACGGATTCTATGGACAAAATATTGAATGACTCAGGAAACATGAAAATAAGATGGAAGGAATACACAGAGTCACTGAAAAAAAAAAAATTGGTTGATGTTCAACCACTTTGGGAGGTAGCATATGATCAAAAACTGATGGTACTGAAGGAAGTTCAAGCTGCACTGAAGCCAGTGGCAAAAAATAAGCTCTAGGAATTGACTGTATACTAACTGAGATGTTTTAACAAATCGATGCAGTGCTGGTGGTGCTCACTCTTCTATGTCAAGAAATGTGGAAGAGAGTTACTTGGCCAACCAACTGGAAGAGATCCATATTTGTCCCCATTCCAAAGAAAGGTAAACCAACAGACGGTGGAAATTATGGAACAATATCATTAATATCACATGTAAGTAAAATCTTGATGAAGATATTTCAAAAAGAGTTGTAGCAGTACATCGACAGGAAACTGCCAGTTCAAGTCAGATCCAGAGGGAATGTAGAACAAGGGATATCACTGATAATGTCAGATGGATCTTGTCTGAAAGCAGAGAATACCAGAAAAGTGTTTACCTGTGATTTATTGACTATGCCAACACATTCAACAGTGGATCATAAAAAATTACGGATAACGTTGTGAAGCTGAGTCAGAGAAGTGCCCCTCTGCTATCCTATGCAACCTATGTAATTGTTGAACATAATCAACAATGGGTCTGCCTATTTTAGAAAAGAAAATGGATTTTGGTGTCAGAACATTCATCCCTCTATTTCATAAAAGAGAAAGATCCATGTTTAAATATATTCTATATCTTATTTCTCCATATTATAAATTAAAATTTAATATTAGCCTTTAAAGATTTTGAGAAATTTTGAAGCAAAGACACCTAGCTAACTTTGCTTAAATCAATATTAACTCATACATTTTGCCATGGATTTTTTTCTTTATTCTTAAAATACCTAAGAATTATTTTTCAGAAGAAATTGTTTGAAGAAACTTATATTTAAAAAGAAAACTGCATGATTAAAATATTTAAATCAAGAGTGCTGAGCAGTTAGACTATTACTCTCAAATCTGAAATCACCTTCAGAGAGGTACTGGTTTAAAACAGTCTGAATGCCAGATGGATAAGCCTTATTTATTCAAAATGGAATTGGCGATTCACCTGTTTTCTTCCCCATATTTAAACCATATTTATTACAGCAGAGTAATTAGCAAAATGAAGGCCTTTAACATTACAAGTACTATATATTTTGTTTATTTGCTTTTTTTCTAAGAGGTAAAATCTGCTTAATCTATTTTTTAAGTAAAAATTTTGAAACCATAAACCTCTATACGTAACTAATGAAAGAAAAATTGGTATAAATAAATGACTGACTCAGATAAAATAGACTTTAAAACAAAATCTACCATAAAAGACAAAGAAGGACACTATCTAATGATTAAGGGGAGGATCCACCATGAAGACATAACCATAACAAACATCTACGTACCCAATGACAGGGCTCCAAAATACATAAAACAAACTCTAACAACACTGAAAAGAGAAATTGACAGTTCCACAATAATAGTAGGAGACTTCA
>NW_004444261.1:287601-299674 GCF_000243295.1 Trichechus manatus latirostris
TGTGTATTTTTACCAAAAAAAAAAAAAAGGGTTGAGAAGTTACAGGGTTGATATGTTGTGGGGTTGTTAACCCATGTCATAAAATAACATGTATACTTCTGTTTCATGAGAAACTATTTGTTCTGTAAGCCTTTACCTGAAGTACAATAAAAAAAAAATTAAAATAAATAAACAAAGGATTGATTTCCCATAATGTTAAAAGAACTATAAGGAAAGCATGTGACTTATTCTCTACGCAAATTAATGCCCATTTGCTGTAGTATATTAGGAGTCCCTGGGTGGTGCAAACGGTTAGGTGTTCTGGTAACTAACTTAAAGTTTGCAGGTTTGAACACCCCCATAGGGGCCTCAGAAGAAAGGCCTGGTTATCTGCTTCCAAAAGGTCACAGCTTTGATAACCCTATGGAATACAATCATATTCTGCACCCACAGGGTCGCTGTGATCGGAATCGACTTAATGGCAACTTGTGTGTTTGTTTATCAGTATATAAGGTGTCTTAAAATCGAAAAAGAGCCCTGGCGTCACAGTGTTTAAGAGCTCAGCTACTAACCGAAAGGTTGGTGCAAGTTGTGGTTAAACTGAGCTTGACTTGGAATGCTAAGTGACTGTAGTAATACCTACTCTGATAGCTGCCTCTTGTTCAAGTATGTAAGGAAAAAAATCATGTATAACTTAAATACATTAAAAATACCCACTGCCGTTGAGTTCATTCCCATAGGGTTTTTCCACAGTTGTAAATCTCTACAGAAGGAGACAGCCACATCTTTCTCCTGCAGAGTTGCTGGTAGTTTCGAACTGTCAACCTTTCAGTTAGCAGGCAATCACTTTAACCACTGCACCACTAGGGCTGCTTACATTAAAATTAGGATAATAAAAATAAGTCATTTAGCCTGAAAGAGAAACTTTTAAAGTAAAATCCCCCTTGGAATTATAATAGATACCTGTCGAGTTCTGAGTGGCAGGGGAATACAATTGATAACACAGTGGCAAATAATGAATATTGGCTGAATATATCATAGTAATGGACTAGTTTAAGAACTCTAGTTGCAAAATAACTATTTAAGAGGAATTTCATCTAATCATCATAAGGAGAGTGGCTTAGGTATCTAGTGCTGCTATAACAGAAATACATCAAAATTCCTCCAGATTCTACCCATTAGCCATTCCAAAACCACTTCCAAATTTTAGGTATTTATTAGAGCAGCACCTTTGCCTCTCAGTACCAAATTCTGTCTTAGTTATCTAGTGCTTCTATAACAGCAGCACCACAATTGGGTGGCTTTAATTAACAGAAATTTATTTTCTCACAGTTCTGGAGGCTAGAAGTCTAAATTCAAGGTGCCAGATTTAGGAGAAGCCTCTCTTTCTGTCACCTCAGGGGAAAAAAAATGTTATCTCGGCTTCTTTAGCTGGCCACCTTTGGACGTCCTGGACTTGTGGACTTGGCTATCTCTATCCTCTTCAGACAGTGTCAGTCTTCCTCCTGTGCCTGCCTACTTCCCTACCTAATTTGCTCATTTATATCTCAAAGGGGATTAACTTAAGACATACCCTACGCTGATATGGACCCATGACATAACAAAGAAACATTATTCCCAAATGGGGTTACATCCACAGGTATAACAAAGCAAAAACAAAACCCATCGAGTGGATTCCAACACATGGCAACTCTATAGGACACAGTAGTACTGCCCATAGTGGTTCCAAAGCTCTAAACTTTATGGAAGCAGACTGCCACATCTTTCTCCTGTGGAGTGACTGGTAAGTTCGAACCTGGGACCTTTTGGTCAACAGCCAAGCACTAACCACTGCACAACCAGTGCTCCCTCTCCAGAGGTATAGGGATTAATATTTACAACATATATTTTTGATGGACACAATTCAATCCTTAACAGAAAGTAAAAGTTGAGATCTCTTCTCTGGGATTATTTCTACTGACTTTAACACAGATAGGACTGCTTGTGGGAAGTCCATCTTTGGTAATCCTCATAAATACTCCCAAAAGATTGCAATTATGTTGCTACCATTTGGTGATTTTTCTGTGTCCTCCCAAAAAGACTGAAAGTGCCATAAAGACGGGAGCTACATCTGTCTACGTTACAGTTTTATTGCAAATACGGGCCTAACATAGCTCACCTGGTGACTACTAAATAAATGTAGTTTGAATGAAAGAAAGCTGCCAAGAGGTAGGAGTACCAATCTGATTGAATTGCTTCCAGCTGGATGCATTACATAACAATCAGATATAGAAGAAATCGCACACATACATTGCCTGCAAATCAGCTGAACAGGTGGCCATAATATTAAGGTGAGCTGCAGAGTATTTGGCCAAGTGCAAAACATAAAGTTCTCAGCTGCAACATTTTTAGCTTCTTCCAAACCAGCTGGACTGCAGTTGCCTTGACTTCTAAGATATGAGTCATTGCAATATGTTTTGAGTTCATTTGTGAGGTAGAGAATCACAAAAGCAAAGGGAGGTTTGCCCAATTGTGCTGGTATTTTTTACAAATTTGAGACATGAAATGTAAATAAAGGTAATATGTTGAAATGGGCTATGGCATTTAAGAGTACAAGATCATCTCTAGTAATTCGTGCATTACTCTGAATGATCAGGATATTTAGCGATTTTTAATTTTCCAGAAACCCGTAGTTATGTTTCATGCACAACAAAGCTAGTAGGTAGGTTGGAGTAACTTGATTAACAATCAAAATTATGAAATTACCTAATATCTGTATTTCTGTTTTGTTTTACCTTGCCTGCTTCTTCTCAATATACAATTTAGAATAGTGATAGAATTTAACTTAAAGATATTTACCTGATACACTTGTAATCTGGTAGAAAAGTCTCTTGACATTTTTGCTGGAATTATAACTCAATTAAAAGCTAGAATAAACATAGGTTGTATAATTATTGATCAGCTATTGTCCATATTATGGTGATGACTTGTGATTTGCATGCTAAGGAATCATTTCTTGAAAATAAGCCATGCATTCGTTGACTTTATGTTCTTTAGTATTATGTCCATAAGCCTTGTGGAAACAAAACACTTCTTCAATTATCTCCCCTGAAATGTAGTTGCTTCTTGAGGATATGACCAAAATATACTTTTATAAACTTAACCTACAGTTTTGCTTCCAACATGACTCAATTTTCTCTGTGAAATTAATGGTTACAAATTCATTTTCCAACTTCTTATATGGTAACCTATACTGATGTTCTTTATGTCTTTGTGTGGATTGAGTTACTGTGTAATGTCATCTTATTTCAGCCTGAATAACTCCCTTTAGTATTTCTATAGGGTAGGTTTTCTGTGATGAATTCTCAGTTTTTTATTTATTTGAGAAGGTACAGTTGTACCAAAACTCTTCAAGAAAAACGTAAGAAGAAATCTTCCCGACCTTGGAAAAATCAGCAATTACTTTGATATGTCACCAAAAGCACACATGACAAAAGAAAAAGTAGAAAAATTGAACTTCATCAAAATTACAACTTTTGTGTTGCAAATGACACCATAAGAATGAGGGAAACCATAGTATGAGAGAACCTATTTGCAAATTGCCTGTCAGATAAGGAACTTGTATTCTGAATATATAAAGAACTTTTACAACTCAACAAGAAAGTGTCAAATAACCCAATTTAAAAAAAGGTTGGTGACTTCTGGTTTCCAGTCTGGCAGGCAAATAGCTCAGAAGTTATCCTTTCAATCCCCACCAAAAAAAAAAAAAAAAATCTGAGAAAGTGAAAGTCAACAACTCTTAGATCCATCAGAGAATTGTGGTCACAGAGTTAACTGTTGCCCTAAAAACTCGAGATTCAGACAGGCTGACATCAAGAATCATTGCTTACTGGGAGCAGAAACCACCTCTATTGCCGCTACTGCCTCTGCTGCCAGACTCAGCTTCAGGTAGGAAAACCTAAACGGTAATTGATTAATTGCTGGAGACTTGAGTTCGTAGTAACTTGAGACATAAAAACTCCTGGACACTCAGTCGTAGAAGAGGCCTCCACACTTTCATGAGTTGTATCCCCAGGAGCACCATGAAGATTCCACTGTGACGCTTAGAGAAAAATCCCCTAATGCTTTCTGAAGAGAGAGAGGAAATGTAACTATCTTGAAATAGTGCTCTACTCTCTTTGAAATGGACTTTTCTCAAAGGAAACTGCTTTCCTAAGCCTATCCAAGTTGGGTTTTATCACAGCCTAACCAACATGGAAGAAGAAAAATACTTGAGTCCAGGTCCCTCTGGTCTTCCACATGGTGAGGGAGAGAATTTCCAAACTCCACTCTCTGAATCTTTGAGTTGGGGGAAGGGGAATAACCAGCTGTAGCCCCCTCTAATGTTGGTCTTGGGAAAAAGGAAATAAATAGCCAACTCTAATTACCTCCAGATTTTCTGCTTTACCTAGAAGATGAGGAAGAAAGACTGAGAAACACTTGTGAAAGTCACAACCCAGGGGGACAGGCTCACTGAAAGACTGAGACCTAATCATAAGACCATATAATGCCTCCCTCACCCCAAAATTTACCACTTGTCTGTCAGTTTGTTGTACTGTGGTGTCTTGCACATTGCTGTGATACTGGAAGTTAAACAATTGGTATTTCAAACACCAGCAGGGTCACCCATGCTGGACAGGTTTCAGTAGAGCTTCCAGACTAAGACAGGCAAGGAAGAAAGACCTGGTGATCTACTTCTGAAAATACTGGCCAGTGAAAACATTATGGATAGCAATGGAACACTGTCAGAAATTGTGCCAGAAGATGGCCCCCTCAGGTTAGAAGGCATTTAAAATATGACTGGGTAAGAGCTGCCTTCTTAAAGTAGAGGCAACCTTAATGATGTGGATGGAGTAAAGCTTTTGGAACCTTCATTTGTGGATATGGCATGACTCAAAATGAGAAGAAACTGAGAAACAGCTGCAATATCCATTAAAAATCAGAACGAGAATGCACGAAGTGTGAATCTGGAAAACAGGAAGTTGTCAAAAATGAAATGGAACGCTTGAAGATCAATATCCTAGGCATTAGTGAGCTGAAATGGACTGGTATTGGCCATTTTGAATCAGATAATCATTTGATCTACTATGCTGGAATGAAAAAGTTGAAGAGAAACAGCATCGCATACATTGCCAAAAAGAACATTTCAAGATCTATCCTGAAATACAACACTGTCAGTGATAGAATAATATCCATACACTTACAAGAAAGAATAGTTAATGCAACTACTATTCAAATTTACGCACCAATCACTAATGGCAAAGATGAAGAGATTGGAAATTTTTACCCACTTCTGCAGTCTGAAATTGATCAACCATGCAGTCAAGGTACATTGATAGTTACTGGTGATTACAATACGAAACATAGAAATAAAGAAGAAGGATCTGTAGCTGGGAAATATGACCTTGGTGACAGAAATGACACAGAGATCACATGATAGAATTTTGCAAGATTAAGGACTTATTAATTGGAAATACCTTTTTTCAACATCATAAACTGCAACTGTACACATGGACCTTGCCCAATAGAGTACAGAGGAATCTAATTGACTACATCTGTGAAAACAGACTATGGAGAAGCTCAATATTACCAGTCACAACAAGGCCAGGGCAACTGCAGAAAGGACCGTTAATTGCTCGTATGCAAGTGCATGGTTTAAAATCACAAAAGTCGTGCATCTGAGTTTCATCCTTTCACCATCCTTATTCAATCTGTATGCTGAGTAAATAATCAGAGAAGCATGCAGCATAAGGATTAGAGGAAGACTTATTAATAACCTGAGATATGAGAATGACACAACCTTCCTTGCTGAAAGTGAAGATGACTTGAAGCACTTACTGTTGAAAATCAAGGACTACAGCCTTTAGTATGGATTACATCTGAAATTAAAGAAAACAAAAATCCCCACAAATAAATCAATAAGCAACATCATGATAAACGGAGGAAATACTGTTCTCAAGATTTTATTTTACTTGGATCCACAATCAATGTCCATGGAAGTTGCATTCAAGAAATGAAACAATGTAGTGAATTGGTTAAATCTGCTCTAAAAGACCTCTCTTAAGTGTTACAAAGCAAAGTCGTCACCTTGAGAACTAAGGTATGCCCAGCCCAATCTATGGTATTTTCAATTGCCTCATATGCATGCGAAAGTTGGACCATGAATAAAGAAGACCTAAAAAGAATTGATGCCTTTAAAATATGGTGTTGTTGAAGAATATTGAATATACCATGGACTGCCAGAAGAATGAACAAATCTGTCTTGGAAGAAGTACAGCCAGAATGCTCCTTAGAAGGGAGGATGGTGAGACTCTATCTTCCAAATTTTGGACATGTTAACAGGAGGGACTAATCCCTGGAGAAGGACATCATGCCTGGTAAAGTAGAGGGTCAATGAAAAAGAAGAAGTCCCTCAAGGAGGTGGATTGACACAGTGACTGCAACAATGAGCACCAACATAGCAACGATCGTGAGGATGGCACAGGACTGGGCAGTGTTTTGTTCTGTTATTCATAGGGTGGCTATGGGTCTGAACCGACTTGACGGCACATAACAACAACAACAATTCCTACACTTTGCCACCATATCAACATCAAGAGAGCTTCACAGGGGATCACAACTGAAAGGGTCTCTGTTCTTCTACCAAATTCATAATTTTGGGTTTTCATACCAAAAAAAAAAAAAAAAAAATTACACGCATGGTGAAACACAAAGAAATACAAACTGAGTAGACATGGCAAGCATCAAAACCAGACTCAGATACACAGAGATTCTGGAAATAGCAGACTTAAAATTTTAAATAACTATAACTATTATGCTAAGGGTTCTTATGGAAAAAGTGTACAACATACAAGAATAAAGAGATTGAATCTCTAAGAAGGAATAAAAAGGAAATAAAAAATTCCTTTGATGGGCTCACTAGTAAACTGGGCAAGTCTGAGGAAGTAATATGTGTGCTTGAAGATTGATATGTAGGACTTCTGAAATTGAAAAGCAAACAGAAAAAAACAGTGAAAAAAAAAGAATATCCAAGATCTGCAATACAATTACAAAAGATGTTACATACATGTAATGAGAATACCAGAAGGATAAAAAAGAGAAGGAAGAGAAGAAATATATGAAATAATAATGGTTGAGAATTTTCCAAAATTGTTGACAGACACCAGAGATACCACACTACAGATCTCAGAATCTCAGAGAACACTAGTCATGATAAAGACTAAATAATCTACACCTAAGCATATCATATTCAAAGGCAAAGGAAAAATCTTGAAAACTGTTAGAGGAAAAGAAAAAAGCTTTCTTATTAAAAAAAAGGATAAGAATTACATCGAACTTCTTTTCAGAAACCTTGCATACAAGATTAATAAAAGAATATTATGAACAATGCTATGTCCACAAATTTGATAACTGATGAAATGGACCAATTCCTTGAAAGACAAAACCTACCAAAACTAAAAAATTTAACACAAGGAGAAATAGATAACAGGAATACGACTCTATCTAGGAGCCCTGGTGGCTCAGTGATTAAGACCCTGAATGTTAACTAAAAGGTCAGCAGTTCAAATCACCAGCTGCTCCTTGGAAACCCTATGGGGCCATTCTAGTCTGTCCTATAGGGTCACTATGAATCAGAATCAACTCTACGGCAACAGGTTTTTTATACTTATTGAAGAAATTAAATCAACAATTAATAATCTTCCAAAACAGAAAGCCCCAGTCCCAGATGATTTCATTGATGAATTCTACCGAACATTTAAAGAACAATTAACACCAATTCTTCTCAAATGTTTACAAAAAATAGAAGAGGAAACAACTCTTCCCAACTCATTCTCCTAAGCCATCATTACCTTAGTACTGAAACCAGACACAGATATTCTTAGGAAGGAAAATTACAGACCAATATCTCTCATGAACATAGATGCAAAAATCTTCAACAAAACATTAGCAAATCAAATCAAATGAAGTATAAAAATAATTATACACCACGACCAAGTGGGATTTATCTCAGGCATGGAAGGTTGGTGCAATAATGAAAAATCAATTAATGTAATGCATCATATCAATAAATGAAAGAACAAAAATCTTATTATTATATTATAAAGATAAAATATTTGACAAAATTCAACACCCATTCATGATTAAAAAAATCTCTGGAGACTGGGAATAGATGAAACTTTCTCAAATTGATAAAATCATCTAGTAAAACCTACTCAATGGTAAAAAGTAGACACATTCTCCCTAAGAATGGGAAAGAGATAAGGATGTTCCCTCTCAATACTCCTATGCAACATCATACTGGAAGTTCTACCTAATGCAACTTGACAAGAAAGAAAAGTATACAGAATAGGAATGAAGAAATAACTGACTTTGTTTTATTAAAAACTTCCTAGAACTAATAAGCAATTGTAGCAAAGTAGCAGGATGAAAGATTAATAAATAAAAGTCAGCTGCTTTCTTATATACCAGCAATGACCAAATAGAATTTGAAACTAAAAACGCAATGCTATTAGCATTAGCCTAAAAAAAAAAGATTAGGTATAAATCTAACAAAGTATGCACAAGACTTATGTCTTAGTTATCTAGTGCTGCTATCACAGAAATACCTTAGTTATCTAGTGCTGCTATCACAGAAATACCAGAAGTGGATGATTTTAACAAACAGAAATTTGTTCTCTCACAGTTTAGGAGGCTAGAAGTCTGAATTCAGGGTGCCAGCTCTAGGGGAAGACTTGCTTTCTATGTTAGCTCTAGAGGAAGGTCCCTGTCATTACTTCACCTGGTGTAAGAGCTTCTCAATGCAGGGACCCAGAGTCCAAAGGAAGCACTCTACTCCTGGTTCTTCTTGCTTGGTGTACTGACATCCTACTCCTCTCTGCTCGATTCTCTCTTTTATATCTCAGAAGAGATTGTCTCAAGATACAACCTAATTCTGTAGATTGAATTCTGCCTCATTAACATAACTTCTTCATTAACATCCTAGAGGTTAGGGTTTGCAACACATAGGATAATCACATCAGATCACAAAATGGTGGAAAACCACACAATACTGGGAATCATGGCCTAACCAAGTTGATACACATTTTGGGGGGACACAATTCAATCCATAAAAATTTATATGAGGAAAACTGCAAATTTCTGATGAAAAAAATCAAAAGAGATCTAAATAAATGGAGATATATTTCATGTTCATGGATGTTGTTGTTGTAGGTCATTGAGTCAATTCCAACTCATAGTTACACTATAGTACAAAGCAAAACTTCCCCATAGGGTTTCCTAGGCTGTAATCTGAATGCGAGTAGATTACTAGGTCTTTTTGCCCTTGGAGCTATTGGTGGGTTCAAACTGCTGACTTTTTGGTTAGTGACCAAGTGATTAGCCATTGTGCAACCAGGGCTCCTTTGTTCATGGGTAGGAAGACTATTATTAAGATATCAATTCTTCCCAACTTAATTTATAGATTAACTGCTATTCAAATCAAAAACCAAACAAGTTTTACTTTGTGGATATCAACAAACAGTTCCTAGAGTTTTTATGGAAAGGCAAAAGAATCAGAATAGCCAACACAATACTGAAGAAAAACTGAACTGAAGCAATGACACTACTCAACATGATAAAAGCACGGTATTTGTGAAGGAATAGACAGAGTCCATAAATAGACTCACACAAATATAGTCAACTTATCTTTGACAAAGGACCACAGAAAATTAAATGAAGAAATGGTGCCAGAACAACTAGATACCCACATGCAAAAAAAAAAAAAAGTATCAAAACACAGAACTTACATCTTTTGTAAAAAATTAACTCAGATTATAAACATAAATGTAGGACAAAAAATTATGTATCTTTTTGAAAATAACATAGGGAAAAATATCTAGGTGACTTTGGGTTTGGCAATGACTTTTTAGTTAGGTACAACACCAAAAGCAAGATTCATAAAAGAAAAAACTAATGAATTCATCAAAATTAAAAAGTTCTGGAGGACTTCCAGAAAAATGGTGCTCTAGACAGAAGCACCACGCTGTCCCTAAACAGCAAAGATCCGAAAAAACAGCCAAACAGAGAAAACAGCAATCCTGATACCCTAAAACATCGAATGAAGAGATAAAGAACACAGCAAAGGACCAAATGGAGTGAGACAACTGACAGAGAACAGACAGCAAGGAGAGATTCATGCAGAGGTCCCCTATCAGCTATCGTAGCACAGATCCACCATCTTTGACTCCTATCGGAGACCAGCAAATAGGGAGTACGAGAAAACAGCTTCATGGAGCTCTCATCGGGAGACAAAACAACCAGTAATTTGCGATATATGCTTTCCCACCCCCCACCCTTCTTCACCCCCACTCGGCCTCCTCTGCTTCCTGCAGCAACAGGCTTTTGGCCGGGAAGCACCGGCTGCTTGGATTCCACCCGCCCACACGCCGACTCTCTGAGTGCCATTTGTTGCATGCTGGTGTTGCTTGTTTATGCTTCTTTTGATTTCTTCCTTACCTCTCACCACCTCCCCCTCCTTTCACTCAAATACCTGTCTCCAGCGCCATATTTGCTTCTTCCTGGGGGGCTGCAGAGCTCCGTTTGAGTGTGGAACTGCTTTCCAGTCTGGGCTGCCACGCTGGTGGGATCCTGGGGCTTTTGTTTATTTGTTTGTTTTGAATTGTTTGTTTTCTTTCCCTTTTCATGTGTTGGGAGACCGTTCTGGCTGGGCGATGCTGCCCGGCTTGGGACCTACCCCCTCGACTTTCATAGATGCGCAGCGGGATCCCTGAGTGCATTTCTTTTTTCTTGGGTTTTTCTTTTTTCTGCTTTTTTGGGGGCTTTTCTTGTTCTTCTTTTTTAATTTGTTTTGTTTTCTTTTCCCTCTTTTTCTTTCTTTATTACTCAGTTTCTCATCTCTCTATACCTTCCTTCTCTTCCTGATCCCTGACTACCTGGTACTGAATACCTCTACAACTTCTAGCTAGGATGTACTGCAACACCTGAGAACAACTTCCCCAGGTGTTGTAGCCACACCAGTGGGATCCCTGGGACTTTGCTGTTCTTTTTCCTTTCTGATTTTTATCTATTCATTCTTTTCTTTTTTTTTCTTCTTCCCCATTCTGTTTTTCTCCATTTCATAGTCTCTCATCCCTCCACTCCAATGGCAAGCTCCCCTAGCATTCTTTTTTGTTTGTTTGTATGTTTTTGGCTCCTGTTCCTCTATCCTCTCCCATATCCATCTTAGCTCCATACATAACAATCTCCCCCCTCCATCCTGCCTACCTGCACCATGCGCTTAACATCACACCTCCAAACAGCACAGGCAAGGCCTACCAGAACTTGCCCTGCACTGATTACCAACCCGCCCTGGTGGCTGTAGTAAGTGTCACAAACAACCCATCTAGTAACTCCTTTTCAGTTAGACCTGCCGTGCTGTACAATATCTGAGCGACTGACCCTGCCAATTGGAGAAGGCAGTGAAAAGTATCGTGCCCACAGAAGAGCAAACAACAAAGAACACACAGCCCGCCTGCTCAGACATAGCCAAATTAAAAAAAAAAAAGGATGAAACAAACACATCTACAATCAATAAATGAGAAAAATAACTACTGAATGCCCAAAAGACACCACAATATCAAAATATTTAGAAAAACAGGACACGATGCCTCCAGTAGGCAACAAAATAAAACACCAAATGACTTTCTAGTGGAATACAAGGCACTATAACTACCTGATAGGGAATGCAAATCTCTAATACTCAGAATTATCCAAGAGTTGAAGCAAAAAGAAGACAAAAATGAGGAAAAAAATAGACAAATTCATGGAAAATGCAGACAAATCCATGGAAAATACTGACAAAAAAATGGAAGAATTCAGAAAAATAATGCAGGAACAAAATGCAGAATAAATTCACAACGAGAAATTCTACAAAAACAATAATTAGAAATCCAAAAGAAAAACACTAAGATTTCAGAAATGGACAGTGTCATAGAAGGGCTGAGGAGCAGATTTGAAACAGTGGAAGACAGGATAAGTGGAACTGAATACAAACACTTGGATAGAATTCTATTTGAGGAAAACTCAGAAAAAAGAACAA
>NW_004444261.1:301214-302376 GCF_000243295.1 Trichechus manatus latirostris
TACACATTCTTTTCCCCTGCATATGGAACGTTCTCCAGAATAGACCACCTCTTAGGCCACAGACCAATCCTCAACAAGATCTAAAACGCTGCTATAAGTCAAAGTATCTTCTCTGACTACAATGCCATCAAGGTAGAAATTAACAACAGAAAGAACAAGGGAAAAAAATCAATTACATGGAAACTGAATAACACCCTGCTTACACATCAGTGGGTAATAGAAGAAATCAGAAATGGAATCAAAACATTCCTAGAATCAAATGAGAATGAAAACACATCATACCAAAACTTTTTGGACACAGCAAAGGCACTCCTCAGAGCACAATTTATAGTGATAGACGCACACATCAAAAAAGAAGAAAGGGACAAAATCAAAACATTAACTATACAACTCAAACAGAGAACAGGGAAAAAGGGCACAGCCACTGGAAGAAAGGAAATAATAAAAATCAGAGCAGAAATAAACAAAATAGAGAACAGAAAAACAATAGAAAGAATCAACAAAACCAAAAGCTGGTTCTTTGAAACAATCAACAAAATCGACAAACCACTAGCAAGACTGACAAAAGAAGAACAGGAGAGGACACAAATAACCCAAATAAGAGATGAAATGAGCGACATTATAACAGACCCAACTGAAATAAAAAGGATCGTAAAGAATATTATGAAAAACTATACTCCAACAAATTTGAAAACCTAGAGGAAATGGATGAATTTCTAGAAACACATTACCTACCGAAATGACAACAAAGTGATGTTGAAAATCTGAACAGACCCAAAACAAGAGAAGAGATTGAAAAGTTATTAATAAACTGCCAACAAATAAAAGCCCTGGCCCAGATGGTTTCACTGGAGAATTCTACAAAACATTTACAGAAGAGCTTGGACCAGTACTACTCAAGCTATTTCAGAGCATAGAAGAGGAAGCAACACTTCCGAATTCATTCTATGAAACCAGCATAACACTGATACCAAAACGAGGCAAAGATACCACAAAAAAAGAAAATTACAGACGAATATCTCTCATGAATATAGATGCAAAACTTCTCAACAAAATTCTAGCCAAAAGAACTCAGCATCATATCAAAAAAATAATACACCATGACCAAATAGGATTCATACCAGGTATGCAAGGATGGTTCAACATTAGAAAATCAATCAAC
>NW_004444261.1:304801-316905 GCF_000243295.1 Trichechus manatus latirostris
TACTAACTGTTTAATGAGAAACTATTTTGTTCTGTAAACCTTCATCTAAAGTGAGAATAGCAGCACAACTGGAAGAGCGTAGTTGATGTCACTGACTTATGCATGTAGAAATTTTTGAAATGGTGTGTCTTTGGCTATGTATATTTTCACCAAAAAAAAAAAAAAAAAAGGTTGAGAAGGGACAGGGTTGACATGTCATGGTGTTGTTAACCAATGTCATAATATTTGTATTACTGTTTAATGAGAAACTATTTGTTCTGTAAACCTGTACCTGAAGTACAATAAAAAAAAATTTAAAAAGAATTAAAAACTTCATTGTGAAAGATACCTTTAAGAGAAAAGAAAGACAAGTCATAGGGTGGGAGAAAATATTTGCAAAACACATATATGATAAGGTACTTGTATCCCAAATATTAAAAATAATTCTTAAAACTCAACCATAATAAAACAAACAACTCATTTTAAAAAATGGGCAAAAAACACACAGCTCATCAAAGAAGATATACAAATGGCTAATTTCTTGACAGTTTTTCTGCAAACCTAAAACCAAAACCCACTGCCTTTGAGTCAATTCTGACTCATAGAAATCCCATGGGGTTTCCAAGGTTATAAATCTCTACAAAAGCAGACTGCACGTCTTTCTTCCCAGGAGCTTCTGTTGATCTTGAACAACCGAACTTTTGGTTAGTAGTCCAGTGTTCTAACCACTGCGCAACCAGGGTGCCTAGTCCTCTAAAAAATAAAATCCTTCATAAAAAAATGTGAATCCTATATCAAAGCATTTTAAGACACATTTCTCTAAACAAAATATTCAAATGGGTTATAAGTACATGAAAAAAATGCTCAATTTCATCAGTCATTACAGAAATGCAAATCATAACAAGGAGATACCACTGCACACCAATAGGAATGGCTATAACCAAAATGACGGAAAACAACTAGTGTTGACAAGGGTGTGGAGAAATTGGAATCCTCATTAATTGTTAGTGGGAATGTTAAATGGTGTAGCCACTTTTGAAAACAGTTTGGCAGTTCTTTAAAATGTTAATCGTAGAATTTCTATGTAACCCTCAAATTCTACCTAAGAGTGAGAAAACCTGTCTTCTCAAAAAACTTGTACATACATCTTCATAGCAGCATTATTCATAATAGCTAAAAAGTGGAAATAACCCAAACATCTACCAACTAATGAATGGATAAACAAAGTCGGGTTAATCCATACAATGGGATATTGTTCATCAGTAAAAAGGAATAAATCATGGATGCATGTTACAGTATGAATTAACCTTGAGAACATTATGCTAAATTAAACCTGGTCACAAAAGGCCACATGTAGTATAATCCAATTTACTTAAAATGCCCAAAATAGGCAATTACATAGATCTAGATAGCAAATTACTGTTTGCCAGGACTGGGGGAGAGAGTTATACAGTGAGTTACCCATTTTTTATGCAAGTAACACACGACTTCTGTGTTTCTTTGCCAACCATTCCCTCCCCCTCAAGGTATTTTCCTAAGTGCGCTATGCTAATTTATTATAGCAATTTGTAAGTCTGCTTTCATAAAGATTTACAGCCTTGGAAGCCCTATAGGGCAGTTCTACACTGTCCTGTAGCATCTCTATGAGTCAGAATTGACTTGACAGCAGTGGGTCTGGTGTTTTTGTTTTTTTCTTTTGTTGGTTTTTTGGTATGTACATCTACCTGTCTTGTGTTTCTTCTGTGTGTATACATGAAGGTGACATTTCTCAGCAATCTTCTTAATTATATTACAATTTTACTATCTGGTGCTCTGAGAGTTAACCACATGTATGTTTTAGCTCAGATACGAGAGGTAAGGAGCATGCTATTACATTAACTTAATGATTGTAAAAAACCGAAATGATCAAGGAAAAAAAGCTTAGTAAACAAAATATGCAGAAAAAAAAAAGCAAACCCAGGTAAATTAAGAGTGGTTATTACTAAGACAGGGACAGTTGTAGGTCAATGGTAGAATTCTCATCTTCTATGATGGAGAACTACATTTGATTTCAGGCCAATGATCGTCAGATGCAGCAACTGCCCATCTGTCAATGGACACTTGTGTGTTGCTATGATGCGGAACAGTTTTCAGTGGAGATTCCAGCCTAAGATGGACTAGGAAGAAAGGCTTGGTTATTTGCTTCCAAAAATCAGCAAAAGAAATCTCTATGGATCACAACAGTCCAACTTGCAACGATCGTGGGTATGGCACAGGACTGGGCAGTGTATTGTACCATAGTTCACGGGGCTCCGTGAGTGGAGGGCCATCATGACATCAGCTAACCACAACAAAAACATTACCAAGAAGACAATAGAATTGTTACTGAATAAATATAAGATAGAAAGAAAAGAGTTACTAAAGCATGGTAAACAAAGATGAATTTATTTTCAAATTAACTTATAATTATGTAATCAAACTAGTATCTCAATCTGTTTTTCTAAACCACCACCTCCTCCTGGTAAAATATACAAAGCAGGCCTTTTTCATTAGATTTTTTTTTTTTTTTCTGTTACTTGATGGAAATATTGAAGAGAAAACAACTAATAAAAGATTTTTTAATAACTACATACTAAATGTATTTAAATTTTGACTTCTACAATAGAATTGACTGGAGAATTGATAATGCAATGTAAAATATAATAATAATAGTAACATTTATCTAGTGGTTACTATGTACCAGGCACAATTTTGAGCACTATACACATATTCAACTGCTTTAAAACACAGGTAATACTATTGTCCAATGTTGACATTGTGGCACAGAGAGTTTGCACATCTCACCTACCCCATGTTGTCATTGTGTGCCGCCGAATCAATGCCAACTTACAGTGACCCTATAGAGCAGAGTAGAACTGACCCATAGGGTTTCCAAAGAGTGGCTGGTGGATTTGAACGGTCGATCTTTTGGTTAGCAGCTGTAGCTCTTAACTATAGAAAGCCTGACTCCTGAATCCACACTATTTATTTGTAAGTTTCATCTGAAATGATAGAAGCATTATTATATAAATTAATGGAAATTGTACTTATCCTTAAAACAAAGCTGAACCTATAATCAGAATTGAGGTTTCCAAAACACAATTGTTCAGTGACCATTAAAATCAGTTTTTTTGTTAGTCAAACATATCCCGTTATCTAATTACTGAATTAGCAAATAGGAGAATCAGATATTTATATGCATAATCACTTCATTCTCATAGACATGCTCTAATTTTACCTTCTGCTTCTATGAATTGAATCTTATTTTAATGTTCTGTATCAACTCATTTCTGTAAAACATATAAGAAATGCTTTTCCTTCCAGTGATATCTCCCACTAGTTCCTAAAAATACTGTCATACCTGATTACCCTTTTCCTGGTATTGTGCCAGAGTTTATGGCTTTCCATCTCTACTAAAATCCTTAGAGTCAAAGATATATAACCCTTATTTAAGAATATACAAATATAAATGGTTTCTGCTCCCACTGAAAAGTTTTCTATGCTAATTTTTCTTCTCAAAGCTGTATTTCCTCTGATGTGTGTTTTATCTTTGTTGAAGGGCTGTAAGATTCTTTATAGCTGGAATGTTTTCTGACAATCTCTGTACTCCCCCATTTCCACAACTCTTATTGTAGTAGCTCTTCTTTCAATAAGTAATACTGCATCATTTGCTTATATCCCTGAATTCAACATGTGTAATCATTGTCAGTGAGAAATATATATATATATAATATGTGTGTGTATTCCATTACACAATATCTCATGATTTACAACAAAAGTGAGGCTAGATCATTATAAATTGAGTCCCCTTGTATATTGCTGATATTAAATAGAAAAATGCCATGCTATTTATGTATATTTCTCCAACTTTGGGACTTTATTCCATATTTGCAATGAAATTGGGTGCACATATCAGAGAGAACAAATAAGCGATTGACTATAAAACTTTTGGAATTCTAGGATTGAAAAAAGCATCCTCTGTCTTATTTCCTTTAGACAAATTGTAGTGATTTCTTTATCCAATAGCAGCATAATGGAATGCTTGTATCTGGCAAAACTTACCTAATGGTTTCTTCAATAATTGAAAACATTTCAGTTGAATAGCATTGTAATTATCTTTACTTAACTAGGCTATCACCATGTTAGATAACCTTAAGATATTAACACAACTGATTTAGAATGGCTAACCTCTAATACTATATTTTTCCCCCGAACACTACCATTCAAGGAAAGTATATTTATAATAATCTGTTTCCAAAATAATATGTTTCACTATTTCCCTTTTATTTCAGTCTGAGAACTTCAGTCCTGTTTAGTGGAAATAACCATCATAGTTGTAATAGTGTTAATTCTGTCATTCATATCTAGTAAACAACCTCTGCCCCTTCATCCAATCCTCTAACTCAGAGCCGATCAAAGCTAACAGTTTGTAAGTGTCCTTCTTGATTTTTCCTGTCATACAGATACATTTATTTGCATAAGGTAGCTAATATTTAGAAATATTATCTGAAGTCTAGTAATGTAACAAAGAAAAATATATATTGGAGTTTACGCCTACCTTTCAACTTCCAGATGAAAGAAATGAGGAGTAAGAGACAAAATATTTGAGACCACACTTTGAGATATTAAGGTCTAACTTCACCCCATATTCCATAAAAAAGAGATTCGCTAGACCTATATTGTCCAATATGGTAGCCATTTAGCACACATGGCTATTGAGTATTTGAAATGTGACAAAAGCAACTGAAGAACTGAAATTTTATGTATCACATACATTAGCAATACATTTCTAAATAATCACATTAAAAAAAGAAATCACAAGGTAGTTTAAAATATTTTGAACCGAATGATACTGCCACAATCTAAAATCTGTGTAACACAGCTAATAGAGTGATTAGAGAGAAATGTGTAGCTTTAAATGCTCATATGAGAAAGGAAGTAAGGTCTGAAGTCAACCATCTAATTCAGTAAGCTAGGAAAAAAAGCACAAACGAAACTCTAAGTAAGCCGACAGCATTTAAATTTGTCTATTTTTAATAGAGTCATGCTTTTACTAGTTATCTGTAACTACAAATTAGCTAAAAGTCATAGGAAGAGAAAATCAACTTCTTGGGCATATGCAGGAATATTTTATGAAAAATAATCCTGTGTTCTTTTCATTTTAGGAAGGGCATGCATATTTTAGGCAAAAAAGAGAAGGGCTCCTGAACATTTAAAACTGCATTGTCACATGTTAGTCATTTTTTTTTCAGCCTTTAATTTTCCATGTTTTAACTGCTTCTGTACTTCCAGAGAAAAAACACATTGCAGGAATTAATTTACTTTTTGATCATTGACATGTTTTCCTCTGTCTTTGGAAAGGAAAACGGACAATCTTAGAAATGGAATCAAATAATGTAAATATTTACTTATAATTGAATGAGCTCATCTGTAAGAATAAACTTTTACAAAACCAACAAAATAAACAAACTATCACTTGATATTGTTGTTAGCTGCCTTCAAGTCGGCTCTTGACTCATGACAATGGAACTCAACCAAATGAAATGCTGCCCGATCCTGCACCATCGCCATGATTCGTTGGAGACATGACCATTCTGATCCATATGGTTCTCATTGGCTGATTTTCAGAAGTAAATCACCAGTAAATATTTCTTCCTCATTCACCTTAGTCTGGAAGCTCCACTAAAACCTGTTAAGCATCATAGCAATACCCATCAGGTACATTGGCTGGGAATTAAATCCGGCCTCCCCCATGGAAGGCAAGAATTCCACCACTGAACTACCAATACCTCATGAACTATTACTGTTGTTGTTCTTAGTTACCATTTAGTTCGTTCTGACTCATGGTGACCCTATGTGTGCAGAGTAGTCCTACTTCATTGAATTTTCAAGGCTGTGGCCTTTCAGAAGCAGATCACCACACCTGTCTTCCAAGGTGCCTCTGGGTGAGTTCAAACTACTCACTAGACAAAATTTATTTCTATTGCACTTTGAATGAAAACCATAAGGATATTTAGGAACTATCCAAGAGGCTGGTCGGTTTGCCAAATTTGTCTTCATAGATTTTCCTACATTGTGCTCTTAAGAAAATAGAACTAACAGTCTCATTTGATGATGTATTATTCATTCTTCACTCACTTGAGACAAGGGACATTTAAGTAAGATGGGAAATAATCATCTTGGTGACTATCAGACAACCCTAGGTGCTCATATCAGATTCTCTCTATGTAAAGAAAACTGCCATTTGGGGGGAAAATTTTTCCTGATTACAGGGACTAATTTTAAAATCTGCCAAATATCAAAGTATTGAGAAAGAACTTTGGTTTTTATGAAACCCAAACAGAGAAAAATAGAGTTAAACATCTCTTCAGATATTTATGTTTGAAACTTCAGAGTTAATTTCTTTTACTTCAGTCCAAATATTTGAAATTAATTTTTATTTTGTCAGTTAAGATGGCTCTATTATCATTAACACACACTATCAATTGTATTGCAAAAAGAAAATAAATAAAATATGGATAGTTCATAATACAAAGCTTGGGTTACCCACTCTATTAAGTATATTTTTATACAGCATTAAAGAAATATAGATAACATCATTAAAAGAGCAAGATGGAAAGCACTCAGGTCATTGAGTTGTTTGCTAAAACTCTTAATAATTCTTTATTTTAATAGGCCATAGTATAATTATTTATCTTTTATGTCAGCAAATATTAGTATTAAAATCTAATTTTTAAAATGTTTTCAAAATTATCTCAATATTTCCTAAACAAACTTCTGTAATTAAGAAAATTAGTAAATTTACCTGAATTTATATCAGAAATATTCAGACTTTTAAAATTTAACACAAAAGTTTATATTTTTTTATATTAATTGTTATATTTTTCAGTTCTGGAATTTCTATTTGGTTATTTTTTATAATTTTTACTTTTCTGCTGAGATATCCTATTTGTTCATTCATTATAAGCATACTTTCTTATCATAATATAATATTGTTGGAGTTGTTAGATGCCCTCAGGTCAATTCTGACTCATGGAGATTCCATGTGTGCAGAGTAGAACTACTTCTTAGTGTATCAATGCTGTGATCTTTCAGAAGCATATCTCCAGGACTATCTTCCAAGGAGCTTATGGGTGGGTTTGAACTGTCCAACTAGTAGTTGAACACTTAACTGTTTGCACCACCCAGGGCATCAGAAGTTATTTTTGTAGGTCTATTTCAAAGTATTTTTAAAGAATTGTTTAGGTTCCTTGAGTAGGAACACATAAATGGAAGTAGCATGTTTCAGGAGAAATTTTTGTAGTATATTTTATTTACTATCCAAAATAAGCATGATTTTCAGGTCTTTAATCTTACCCCTATTTTCTTTTGTCCACAAAATAGAGAACTCAGCAAGTTGCAGTTACATAAATTAAGGACAAACACCTAATTTTTTTGTCTGATTTTAAACATGTCATGCTCCCTAGTTTGTTTTTTTAAACTGTATGTGACTACATAATCACAGAAAGGTGGAACACAAAGACATTTATTTTTTAGGCTTGTTTATAGGTCCCTCTAAGATCTCTAAAAGAAGAATATAATATTTCTAAAACTGAAAAAATCAGGACAAACATAGAGTTTTGTATTTGCGTCAGGGACCTGGGATTTGTAGAAGTGTTCTAGAGCCCATGAAAATTCCAGTAATGTCACTATCTTAAATCAACCCTTTGGTTTTTGATGGGACAGATCTGTCACTATCAGAGATTATCTTTAGCCATTATTTTTATGTAGAAGATGCATCACTATCTGAACACTTCACATGTTCCCATCACAAGAGCTTTTAGCATAGATTTCACAAGAGCAGCTAGTATACCCAGATAAGAAGACTGGAACATCTTGGTCTTGCCTCAATCTATCTTGAAGCAGAACTCAGAGGTTCTTATATGGACTCTGCATTTTAGGCAATCTTCCATTTGAGTTTCTATTCTCCACCTCCCTAGACTTTCCATGACCTTCTCCCCAGTGCTGTAATCACCAATTTGGGCTTTGTCTAGGCCTGGCCTTGCATGCCCAGAGGCGAGACACTCACATTATAGCTGGTTCCAGGGTCATCAGTTCCCAGTGCAAATCCTCTTATTCCACATACTCTTTTCTTACACATTAGTATCAGGGCTGCAAATATTTTGTTTATTAATTTCAAAAATGATATTTTCTTGTATTATCATACTATTTTTACAATACCTTTTTAATACAAGGAGTAAGGGGAAATACATCACCCAGTCATTTCTTTCATAGCTCAAATCTATAGAAAATAAAGCCAAAATCTATAAATGATATAAAGTATTATTTTTTCAGAAAGTGAAGCATTTGTGAAGTCTGGATATATGCCTAAATTATCCAACTATCTCAGTCTAAATCAAAGTTACTTAAATAACATTTTAAATAAATAAATCAGCTAACTCTTGAGTTTACTGTTGCAATACCATTATGCTTTAATTATACTTAAGAAATTAGGGTGATTATGGAAATGATGAAATTTATAGCTATCAATTTCTCTTATACACTGTAATCAAGTATTAACCTTTTCACCAGGTTGGTAACATACAGAAGAAAGTTTAGGGAAAAAAAATAACAAAAAACTCTTCTTTACACATTTTACCATATGAGTTTTCAAGCCTCATGATAAACTTTTAATTTTCTACATGTAGAATGTTTCGTCCAAGTATAGATTCATTTCTTTTTTTTTACAATATTTTATTACGTTTTAGGTGAAAGTTTATACAGCATATTGGGTTCCTATTTAAAAATTTTTGTACAAATTGTTCCTTTATTCCTTTACATTTGTTACCATTTTTGCAATGTGTCAACAGTCTCATTATTTCCATTCTATTTGTTCTGATTCTACTTATCTAGCTTCCCTGCCCCCCCACACCCTTGCCTTGTCATCCTTGCTTTTGGGTAAATATTGACAATTTTGTCTTGCATAATTGGTTGTTTAAGGGAGCACATTCCTCACAAGTGATATTATTTATTTTATAGGTCAATCTATTACTGGGATGAAAGGTGACCTCCGATAACAGTTTCAGTTACAAGTTAAAAGGGCGTATCTTAGGGCAATAGTCTTGGGCGTTCCTCTAGTCTCTATCAGTCCAGTAAGTTTTGTCTTTTTTAGAAATTTTATATTTGTTCTACATTTTTCTCCCATTCTATCCCAGACTTTTTATTGTGTCCCTGGTCAGAACGGTTGCTAGTGGTAGCTGGGCATCATCTAGATCTTCTGGTCTCAAGTTAAAGAGGCTGGGTTCATGTGGGCTGTTAGTCCTGTGGACTAGTTTCTTTTTTTTGAGTCTTTGGTTTCCTTCATTCTCTTTTGCTCAAGATGGGAAGAGACAAATAGTTGCATTTTAGATGGCCAATCTTAAGCTTTTAAGACCCCAGATACTATTCACCAAACTAGGATGCAGAACGCTATCTTTATGAACTATGTTACGCCAATTGACTGAGTTGTCCCACAAGACTATGGTCCCAAGCAGTTCAACCCAGCAAACCAATCCCTCCAGGTATTTGGAAATGCCTAAGAGGGCTCCATAACTGTGCCCCTTATGTACTTTGATAGTATAAAATCATTTCTGAGTCAGTCTCTCTAACACTTTTTCTATGAATCCATATAATTTTTACAAATTAAATATTTTAATGCAAAAATTTCATGTAAAGGCAGATATAGTAAGCAAATTTTAAGAGTTACTTGTTGAAAGAGAACTTATGAAACATGTTGGCATTAAGTTAATATTTTCCTTACAATTAACCATATTTTACCATTTATTCAAAGATGGGGAGAAAGAAAGAGCATTGTCTGAAAAAAATACTTTAATATAGTGTCGCAGCGTTGACGGTTGTCGAGGCAGCGAAGACAGTAGCCAAACACAACTCTTACAGAGAAGTGGGGCCAGGAGGGTCACTCTGAGGAGTCGACCCCCGGCTCCAGTCCCAGGAGTTTATTTATAGTCAATACAGCAAGCAGTGAAGCAAATAACAGAACAATGGGCTCTGGGTGAGTAACAATAAGTTTCTAGCAAGGGAGAAGGAATTCAGGTAAACAAGCCAATCAGTAACAGGACAATAGGTTTGGGAAAACAAGTCGTGCCTAATCTCTTTCTTATTGCTGACAAGTCTCCAACATGTCCTATACAGCATAGAGGCCTGTGGGGGCTGCAGTTGTCAATAGTGCAGCCATGTTTAAATGGCATATATCCCCACATTTCCCCCCTTTTGTTTAGTTAATGGAATAAGAATCAAGAGGGTTTTTACTGGTACAACAAGTGTCCGTTAGGACGAAGTAAAATTTTCTCTACGAGATAAAGTCTAAGATTATCTCAGCTACTGTCTCTACACCTCAGGGCCTGGCGACTTATTGAGTCCTTGTGAGCCCAGCTACGGCTGGGGCACACTCCATATGTTTAAGGAGGAGAAGTAGCATAGCTATGAGTAACACCTGGACTTAGTCACCTAGATGGCGGCCATAGCAGGCTCTTTAAACTCACGGTGCTGGTTTTCCACTGGATACCATCTGGTTTTTCACCAGGTTGTTACTTAATGCCTGGACTTAGTCTCCTAGATGGCAGCCGTAGCAGGCTGTTTAAACTCACGGTGCTGGTTTTCCACCGGATACCATCTGGTTCTTCACCAGGTTACTAAGTAAGAGCGATGCTCTTATCAATTGCATAGCCAGAGTGAGCAGACTCAATGTGCCTTTCAGGTGTGTGAGACAATAGAGGATGATTTTATGAGGATAATATAATCCTCTGCACTAGTAATATCCTGATTGTTGGACCCATGGATTTCCTCTGACTCTCATTTTGTCAGGTAAACACTAACTTTTAACATCCACTGAAATTATTATTATTAAAGGCTTAAAGATTTATAAAGGCTCAAAGATTCATTAACAATCAAACAAGCAATGATTTACACAACTTCACTATTACTTGGAAGGAAATCACTTGGAAGGGCAATTTACACATCATAACAGATTTAACAATCAAACAAACACTGATTTACAGAAATTTACTATCAATTGGAAAGGAATAATCTAACTTAGGAATCTATCTATACAGAAGCATCTAACTAGGAGAAGCAGAAAATATAGAGGAGTTTACACATAACAAATTTTCATTGGGAACTTACTGATTAACAAATTACTGATTAACAAGATAATATAGGATGACTATTGAGGATTGATTATCACGAGGGAAACCATAGCTAGAAACAGGTTTTCAGGTATAAGTGGGGCACCTGTAGTTGAGAGGATAAGCTCAGCTTTGCAGGAGAGGGCTTTCAGACCTCCCCATGTTACCAGTAGTGCAGATCTCCGTTGTTCAGCGTCCATCCCTGGGGGAAGGGGTGATTTCAGGTCGGATGGTGGCCCTTCAGTGTTCATCCCCGGGGGAAAGGATGCCAGTGTCAGTTGTGGCTCTGGAGTTGGATCGGATGGCGGCTCTGGCAGCCGCAGCAGGGGCAATGGCAGTGGTTCCGAGAAGGGAAGGGGCGGAGGTGCAGGGCAGAGTGTGCCAGCGCGCGGGGGAGCCGCAGCATGGGTGCGTCTAGGACCCCTAGTCATGGCTGAAGCGCAGAGCCCGCTTTTGCCTGCCCAGAGCCTCCAGGCAGGGCCGTCCCAGGCGGTGACACCCCAGGCGACCAGGCTGGCGAGCCAGGGCAGCGGCAACCCAGGACTGGGCTCGGAGCGCCACGGGAGGGATGAAGCACGGGCCGCGCCGCAGCCAGACCGGGAATGCAAAGTGGACCTGTAGGAGACAAAACAGCCGCATACCCTCGCCCCCAGGTTAGTAATTCTACAGGTCCTTGCCAGACAGAGAGATTTTGAGGATCTTTATAGAGGACCTGTGGGCGAGGTCAGGTGTCAGAGGGGATGAAATGTCGTTCTGCAGCAGTACGACCATCTTTAGCAACTGATAAAAAGTTACAAATAAAGAGAGCTTTGGCAAGTCTTTCATTCTGGTCACATACTCTAGACCCATAATCTCTCCCCTATTGTTTATTTAAGAGCTGTTTGAGAGTATGATGGGCACGTTCAATTATGGCTTGCCCTTGAGGGTTATAAGGAATGCCAGTGG
>NW_004444261.1:319144-338731 GCF_000243295.1 Trichechus manatus latirostris
AATCAGAGGAGAAGATAGTTACATCTGCCCCAGAATCCACAAGCCCTTTAAACATGCAATCACTGACCTGAACAGTAAGATATGGTCAGGAAGATTGTAACTTAGTAACCCAAAAAGCATCAGTACTGCCGAAACCCCGAGCTCGTCTTGGGGTAGTGCGAGCAGAGGGGACTACAAAGGGAATCAAAATTAGCTGTGCTATCTTATCAGAGGGAGTAATGTTCTAATAAGAGAGACTGGAAACCATAATTTTAATTTGTCCTTCATAATCAGAATCTATTACACCAGGATGAACAGTTAGACCTTGAGATGTAATACTAGAGCGACCCATTAGGAGTCCTAAATATCCTCGAGGCAGGGGTCCCCAAACCTGTGTTGCTATAAGAAAAGCTTTTCCTGCCTCATCTATTATGACACCTTCTGCCAAGGGTAAATCCAGTCCTGCACTCCCTTCAGTAGCTGCTTTTAAGTCGTTAACCTGCAAGCATTGTTGTTTGGAATCTATGCTGTGGTTTCCACACTCCACACTCGGGGGCACTCTGGATTTTTTGGGAGGCGAGAGCTCTCACCCCTCTTCCAGTTTCCTGACATAGAGTTGCCTTGATTGTTAAATTGAGATCTGCACTGCTTAGCCCAATGACCACCTTTACCACAGCAGGGACACTGTGCCTTTAAGAGAGCTAAAACAGCCCGACAGTCAGCATTAGCATTTTCACAAGCAAGCTGGAGACAAAGAACTTCAGCTGCTTGTTGATTGTCTACCTGTCGGGAAATGGCAGATTCAATTAAAAGCAGAAATTGGGTAAGGGCTTCTTCTGACACCTTAAGCTTAGAGGCCTTTAACAATCCCAACAACTGTGTTTTGTGTTGATGTTGTTCAGGAGAAGGAGAATTCCCCACAGCGAGGAGGAATAGGAAAATGAAGGAAAGAGTGATAGGAAAACTCCTGGCCCGAAGCCTGAAATCCCTTCAGGGAGCGTATGAGAAACCCTGTCGCTCCGGGGCTATAGCAGCCTGAGATGAGAATGTCCGGGAAAGTTCTGCCCGCGGAAAAACCCCGCCGCTCCCAGGGCTGTAACAGCAGCCCGAGATGGACGTGTCCTGTACTTACCACCTTCAGGGATTGAGTGCGAGGATGTCTATAGCATCCTCCCACAGGGCACCATCTGTCACAGCGTCAACGGTTGTCGGGGCGGCGAAGACAGCAGCCAAACACAACTCTTACAGAGAAGTGGGGCCAGGAGGGTCACTCTGAGGAGTCGACCCCCGGCTCCAGTCCCAGGAGTTTATTTATAGTCAATACAGCAAGCAGTGAAGCAAATAACAGAACAATGGGCTTTGGGTGAGTAACAATAAGTTTCTGGCAAGGGAGAAGGAATTCAGGTAAACAAGCCAATCAGTAACGGGTTTGGGAAAACAAGTCGTGCCTAATCTCTTTCTTATGGCTGACAAGTCTCCAACATGTCCTATACAGCATAGAGGCCTGTGGGGGCTGCAGTTGTCAATAGTGCAGCCATGTTTAAATGGCATATATCCCCACAATGTAGATGGGTCTATGATGTACAAAGAGAGAAATAAAGTCATAACTTCCATTAAATAAACAGAATATTATTAAAAAAATAAATAAATAAATGAATGTTATTGAAATGAAATCGAATATAGAGATGAAAAATAAAGACACAGTCAAGAAACAATGAAGATAGACTAAGTGGCTATCTAGAGAGTATTTGTCTAGGAGAAATCTAAAACAAGGACATGGAGGGAATTTGGGGGAAGAAATATTTGAAGAAATAATTGCATAGAATTTTTAAAACAGAAAAATCCCTGAACCACATAAATAATGATAATTTCAAAACTGAGATTATAGTAGTGAAACTTGAGTATGTTGAGATTTAAGGTATATTTTTAAAATCTTCATTATGTATAATTAATTGTTTACATTGTAGCTTATGATACTTTGGCAATATTATTTTATGGTAATGTATCTTAAATAGTATTTAAATTTTTTAGCATAGAAGCAATTAATATTTCAGCATTATTATGATATTTTGAGAACACTTATTTTCTTAATAAGCTATGTATCCCTCACCATCTGTGCAAAACTGGGCCCAGTGAAAGCACAGGATGTACTTATCTGTGTTGTAGCTTTTGCTTAAGGAAAATGGGAGCAAGAGTTTTATCCACATCACGGGACTGTTTCGATTAATAAATGAACAAACACAGACAAGAGGCCCAGGACAATAACAAACACACAGAAAGCCCTCATTAGCTGTCATCATCAGCTTCATCATCATCTTTATCACCATAACAGCATCACGAAATTTGAGTATATTCATTGACCTAAATTGTATTACATTTGGAGTGCATAGGTTCTTTCGATGTTCAGAATAAATTCAATTATAAATCTTGTTTAACTTGTCTACTGAAGAGTTAATAAACCTAATTTTCACTACCTTTTATGCTTTAGCGAAGTGTATGTGTGATATTTCAAGTTGTTTTAAGATATTTCTGTCCTTACAGGTGTAGGGAGGGTGATTAATATATTAAAGAAGTTTTCCATTATGAGAATAGAGAAAGAATTTATAGATTAAATATTAGTAGTGTTAGAAATGATGATGTGAGGATGGTTCAAGACAATGACTTTATAATTGTATGAAATTTATTGAAAGTCACTGATACTAGCGTTCCTTCTATCTGGTTATAGTTTCTTCTACAAATAATAGTGAAGGGTTTGTATAATTTGAGAGACCTAAAGAAAGGAAGAGGTCCAAAACATGTTGACAAAAATGATTTTTTTTTTTCAAATTAAGTAATTTTTCTCTCTCTCTGAAGATACTCAATATCATCTTACTTTGTCTCAGGTACAATTAATGAATACTTAAATAATTAAAAAGCTTCTAAATATTCACATTCAGTTTACACAACTAATACATTAAAAACTTATTAATGTAACATATTTACATAAAAATTTAATCATTGATTGGAATTTAACTGCACTTATTAAAAATATAATACCCCATATACTTTAAAATATCAAATACCTTTGATATTGTGATTATAAACTGATCATTCCAAGTAAACTCATAAATATCTAATATCGAATATATTATTCTTCATATTTTTTTAATTGAAAAAGGTGTGGTCTCTGAAACTTTCAGTACTTGTAAGTCTTGGTTTTACAGTCTTTCTTACCTGTTGTTGTTGTTAGGTGCTGTCAAGTAGGTTCTGATTGATAGTGACCCTATGTACAAGAGACCAAAACACTTCCCAGTCCTGTGCAATCCACATAATCATTGGTATGTTTGAACCCATTGTTGAAGCCACTTTGCCAATCCATCTCATTGAGGGTCTTTCTCTTTTTCACTAACCCCCTGCTTTCCCAAGTATGATGTTCTTCTCCACGGACTGGTGCCTCCCGATAACATGGCCAAAGTACGTAAGACAAAGTCTCCCCATCCTCGTTTCTAAGCAGCATTCTGGCTGTACTTCTTCCAAGACAGAGTTGTTCTTTCTTCTGGTAGTCCAAGATATATTCAATATTCTTCACTAACACCATAATTCAAATGCATCAATTCTTCTTCAGTCTTCCTTTTTCGTTGTCCTGCTTTTGAATGATTGACATCCATGGAAGCAGCAGTCAAGAAATCAAACAATGTATTGCATTGGCAAATCTGCTGCAAATGACCACTTTAAAGAGTTAAAAAGCAAAAATGTTACCTTGAGGACTAAGGTGCACCTGACCGAAGCCATGGTATTTTCAATCACCTCATACGTGGTTTCATATTTAGCTACCTCAATTTCTATCCAATTACTCTAATGGTTTGGGAATCTGAATCATGTTAAATTTCTTTTCTAGTTATTACATGTTGAGTGAAACCTGTTCACAATTAACCTAAAGTCTTGGCCATCCAGTATCTTTCCATGATGAAATATTTTACCTGAATCAAATGATTTATAAAGGGATAATAGTATCTTGGAATTTTCTTGACTATGTAGTGATTATTATTTACAATTGTGCTGGTAATTCATTCTTAGAGTTCAAATGTTCCCTCTTTTTTGAAATTTTTGATCTTTTTTTCACTTTGTATCTTTTCTTCTTCTTTGCATTTTTATTTAGACTTTGATGCATGAATAATATCTTTTACCTGTTAGGAAACCCAAACAGTAAAAGCAAAGGACATGTTCCTGTCACCAAAGATCTGACAAAAACCTCAACATTTAGAGTTTCGGTTACTTCATAAAGGTCTGGACTTTATCCAAGGTTGTTCCTTCAGTTTCTGGAACTCACCAACCAAATTTAGAGGTATTCTCACTTCTTTCAAGATCTCTTAAGGCCAATTGCTCCTGAAGAGTCAGTATAATTAGATCAGCCTTATCACTAATCCAAGCTGTAAAATAAAACATTTCTTCGAAGACCATCTACAATCTTTATTCAACCAAATAATAATTTAAAGCAAGAAGGAGAAAAAAAAAAAAAAAAGGTGAACCCACTTAGACATATCAGTAGTAAAATAATTTACGACTTGCAGACTTTCAATAAAATAAATAATAAAGGATACACATATAGCATGAAATATGGACAAGCAGATGTTGTATTGGTAAAAAATGGTAAGCATGTAAATTGATAAAATATGTCAATACTTTTGATGAAATATTGGTGGTAGAAATGAATTGAGAGAGCTAAGGTTCTTAATATGGGGAGGACAGATATCCCAGAAAATTGTAGACATTGACCGAGACATCTTTAAGATGTAATAAAGTATGCATCGTAAATTTGTAAAGGTACAAATTTTAAAAAATCACATAAACAGAGTAAATAGAAGATACAAAAGGACATGAAGAAAATAAATATATAATTTATCACAATAATTTTTTAAAAAAACAGATGATTATTATTGATGCTATATATATATTTTTGTAATTGAATCATGGGGCTCAGATTTGTGGTGCTGGAGTGGTTAGCAATCTTAATTGTGGTGATGGTTACACAAAAATGTATTTATAATAAAATTGTGTAGAGCTGTACATGCACACACAAACACACACACACAATTGAGTACCTGTATAACTGGTGAAATCTAAATACATTCTATGTGTTGTACCAATAAAAAATTATTAGTTTTGATAGTGTGCCACGTTTATGCAAGATGCAGGAGAAGGGAGGAAAGATGTAGAGTGCTTGGAATCCCCTGGTAATAAAACTTTGCACTGTTCTGTTAATCAATATGTATTTTTTAAGTTTAAAAAATAAAGTTGATTTTAGCATTCTAATAATTCAAATACATGTGTTTTAATGAACATCTATACATATTTCTATTGTGTATTTCTAGGAGTGGAATTGCTGAGTCACATGTATGTTAATCTTCATTACGTGCTGACAAATTTTTTCAGAATAAATAAATATAAACTTTCACTGTTTGCTCCAATTTCTTCACATTTTTGCAAACACATGATATTTAAAATTTTTTTTACTCAAGCTGATTTTGTGTGTAGTGTTATAAGATTGAAATTGTTGAGTTCTTTTTCATGTGTACTGCTCATGTAGATATTATTTCAGTAAGATTTTGTTCAGAGTCTCTGTATGGTACAAATGGTTAATGTGCTGAACTGCTAACCAAAATGTTGGTTATTTGAATCCACTCAGAGGCACGTCAGAAGAAAGTCGTGGCAGTCTGCTTCTGAAAAATGAGCCACTGAAAATCCATAGGACATGGAGCACAGTTCTACTCTGACATACATGGGGTTGCCAGGAGCTGGAATTGACTAGATGACAATCACCAAAATTGTTATGTACATAAAAATTTTGGTTATATATGTATATACATATATTTGTTTCTGATTTTATTTAACCTTTGTTCCTGAGGAAGAGTGCTTTTAATTTCTGCATTATGGTGCTTTTCTGGTGCAGTTCTTATGTAGATTCATAAAGGCCAATACTAATGAGAATGTATACCCAGACATAAGGTTTTCTTGTGATCTGTTTTGTTTCAGAGGACGATTTAATATTAAGATTTTGATAACTCAGGTTTTTTGTTTTATTTTGTTTTTGGTTTGTTTGTGGTTCCGTATTATTTTGTTTTTAAGATATACCATATCAAATCAATTCCCACCAAAGGTCAGTCAAGGAAAACCCTTTGTTTTCTCTGATGACGTTGTGGGTCATTTTATAAGAAAGTAAAACCAAAACAAAACCCAAATCCACTGTGGTCAAGTCGATTCCAACTCATAGTGACCCTATTGGACAAAGCAGAATTGCCTCATAGGGTTTCCAAGGCTGTAAATCTTTGTGTAAGTAGACTGCCACATCTTCCTCCTGCAGAACGAGGCTGGTGAGTTCAAACTGCAGAACTTTTGGTTAGCAGCCATGCACTTTGTAACTACTACTTTTATAGACAGGTGGAAGGTACTGAGCTAATTTTCAGGCAAAGGAGTTTTTGCTTATGTTAATAATAATTTTTTTGTGTGTACATTTAGCTACATTTTCTTTTTTATTTGTCCTTGGACTTTTAATCTTTATTTTAAAGTATTTGCTGCATACCAGCTTTTATAATCAAAGTGATCGTATTTTATTAGTCTTTATAGAACTCTGAGAGTATTTTAGAATAATTTTGACATTGGTTTTTGAAATTAGAAAATATGAATCTCTGCAAGTTCTTGAAAATTATACTAAATAAATCTACTCAGATGTTTAACTGTCAAGAATTGTATTAATTGGCACAAACTTTCAACAGGAATGCACGTTTTAAATCCAAATCAGAGAATTTCAAAGTCTTAGACTAGAAGTCATCCAAGTTATCTAAATAAGCAGGGGCAAAATCATTGTAAATTCTCTTTTGCTTCTTACAAATAAATATTATAAAAGCCATGTGAAGTAGAAATAAGAAAGATGATGAATATGATTTATATATATTTGCCATAAGGGAATGTTTCCAGTGTCTCTCCATTGAGAATAATGGTGGCTGTTCATTTTGTATAGATGGCCTTTATGATGTTGAGAAATTTCCCTTCTATTCCTATTTTATTGAGAGTTTTATCAGGAATGGGTGTCGGACTTTATCAAATGCCTTTTCGGTGTCAATGGAGATGATTATGTGATTCTTTTCTTTTGTTCTGTTTATGTGGTAGAATGCATTAGTTGATTTTCTAATATTGAACACTCCTTGCATACCTGGTATGAATCTAACTTAGTCATCATGTATTTTTTTTTTTTTATATGATGCTGAATTTCATTGGCTAGAATTTTGCTGAGAAATTTTGCATTTATATTCATAAGAGATATTGGTCTGTAATTTTCTTTTTTGGGGATGTCTTTGCCTGGCTTTGTTATCAGGGTTATGCTAGCTCCATAGACTGAATCCAGGAGTATTCCTTCCTTTTCTATGCTCTGAAATAGTTTGAGTAATACTGATCTGAGCTCTTCTCTGAATGTTTCATAGATTTCTCCAGTGAAGCTGTCAATTCCAGGGCTTTGGTGTTTTTTTTGTTTGTTTGTTTGTTTTTTGGTCAGAGTTGTTTTATTATCTCTTCAATCTCTTCTTTTGTTATGGATCTGTTCAGATTTTTTATCTCAGTTTGTGCTGTTTTAGGTAGGTAGTGTGGTTTTCTCCATTTCCTCCAGGTTCTCAAATTTGTTGGAGTATAATTTTTCACAGAATTCTTTTCTGATCCTTTCTTTTTCAGTTGTAATGTCCCCCATCTCATTTCCTATTTGGGTGATTTGCTTCCTCTTCAGTTTTTCTTTTGTGATTTGGCAAACCGTTTGTTGATTTTATTGATCTTTTCAAAGAACCGACTTTTGGTTTTGTTGATTCTTTCTTTTTTATGTTTTCTATTTCATCTATATCTTCTGATGTCTGTGTGCTTCTTTTGCTGTTCTGTTTCTATTTGTTTGAGTGGTAGAGTTAACATTCTAATTTTGATCTGTTCTTTCTTAATGTGTATGTTTATTGCTATAAATTGACCTCTGAGCATTGCCTTTGCTCTTCTCAAAGATTTTTGTATGATGTCTTTTATTCTCGTTTGATTCTAGGAATTTTTTATTCCCTCTTTGTTTTCTTCTATCACCCAGTTTTTTTTTTTGTTTGTTTGTTTGCTTGTTTGTTTTGTCTTTAAGCAAGATGTTATTCAGTTTCCATGTATTTGATTTTTTTTCCCCTTTCTAATCCTGTTATTGATTTCTACATTTATGGTGTGATCAGAGAGAACTCTTTGTATTATTTTGATGTTTTGAATATTATTGAGCATTCCTTTGCAGCCTAAAATTTGGTCTACTTCAAAGAATGTACCATGTGCATTAGAAAAGCATATATACTTTTCAGCTGTTGGGTGGAGTGTTCTATATGTGTCTGTGAGGTCAAGTTGATTGATTTTGATCTTTAGATCTTTTATATCTTTGTTGAGTTCTTTTTGATGTTCTATTTATTATTGAGTGTAGTGTATTGAGGTTTCCTACTATTACTGTGAAACTTCAATTTCTTTTTTTGTGCTATTGGTGTTTGTTTTACATATTTTGGATCCTTGTTGTTGGGTGTGAATATATTTATTAAGGTTATGTCTTCTTGGTGGATTGTCCCTTTAATCATTACCTAATGTCTTTCCTTGTCTTTTGTGGTTGATTTTGCATTAAAGTCTATTTTATCTGAGGTTAGTATTCCCTTTCCTGGTCTTTTTTTTGTTAGCATTTGCTTGTTATATTTTTTTTTCCATTCTTTGATTTCTAATATATTTATGTCTTTGTGTCTAAAGGGTATCTCCTGTAGACAGTATATTGATGGGTCATGCTTTTTAATCCATTCTGCCTCTTTCTGGGTGCATTTAAGCCACTAATATTCAGTGTGATTTTCAATGGGTACAAGTTTATTGCTGTCATATTGTTTTTTTGTGTGTGTGTATGTGCATGTGTGTCTGTGTGTGTGTGGTGCTAACATTTTCCATGTTCCTCTCACTTTTCTGTGCTGAGGCCCTTTTGTTTGTGGATTTTCTTTTCTTTTATTTCATTATTAAAGATTTTGTGTTTACTGAGTCTTTATATTTTTCTTCTTTTTTATTTTGATGAGAAGGTTTGTTAACTTTCTTGTGGTCACCTTGAAATTTACTCTTCTCTTCCAAAGTTTGAGCCAGTCTTTTATTACTTGATATTGACTTGACTTTGTCTCCATTTGAAAGTCTATACCTGTACTGTTTATTCCCCTTTTTACTGTTTTGACGTTGTCATCATTTATAGACTGATGTCTCGGTTTCCCTGTTTTATGTCTTTTAGCTTTGTTTTTTCACTTAGAGTTCTTTACCTAGGTCAGTATCTGACTGATGCTGTCCTGTGTCCTAGATTACAGATGTTGTCTGAATTTATTGGTTCTCTGACTGAAGGACTGTCTTTAATATTTCTTGTAAGTTTGGTTTGGTTTTTAGGAATTCCTTTAATTTCTGTTTATCTGAAAATATCCTAATTTTGTCATCTTGTTTGAGAGACAGTTTTGCAGGATATATTATTCTTGGTTGACAGTTTTTTTTTGTTTTTTTTTTTTTAATTTCAAAGTTTTATATATGTCATCCCATTGCCTTCCTACCTGCATAGTTTCTGCTGAGGAACCAGAGTACAGTCATATTGTTTTCCCCTTTATAAGTGATTTTTCATTTTTATTGAGGTGTTCTCAGGACTCTTTTTCTATGCTTTTGGCCAGGTGTTTATGATATGTCTTGGTGAGTTTCTCTTGGAGTGTATTCTATATGGGTTTGGTTGAGCTTATTGGATAGTCAGCTTTTCTTCTTTTCATGAAATTTGGGAAGTTATATGCCAGCAAATCTTCACCAATCTCCTCTGTATTTTTCATTTTCTCCCCTTGTTCTGCAACTCCAAATATATGCAAATTTTTGCTCTTGATTGTTCCCCACATAATTCTTAAGTTTTCTTCATTCTTTTCTATGAGTTTCCCTCAAAGTGGCATCCATAGTTTTGTCCTCAGTCTTGCTGATTCTGTCTTCCATTTTTTCACACTTGCTCCAAAAACCTTCTACTGAGTTGTCGATTTCTGAAATTCTGTTGGGTATTTTTTTGATTTCTAGTTGCTGTTTTTGTATGATTTCTAATTATTTATTTATTTTGGCAGTTTATTATTTTATTATTTTCCTGAATTCTTCTATTGCTTTGCTTGTGTTTTCCTTGATTTTGACTATATTTTCGTAGGTTTTGTCTGTGTTTTCCATGATTTTGTCTGTTTTTTTCCTTGGTTTTGCTTGTCTTCTCCTTGATCTCTTTCCTAATCTTTTAAAAACTTTTTGCTGTCAAGTCGATTCCAACTCATAGCAACCATATAAGACAGAGTAGAACTGTTCCATAGAGTTTCCAGGGAGTGCCTGGTGGATTTTAACTGCCACCCTTTTGGTTAGCAGCTGTAGCACTTAACCACTACACCACCAAGGTTTCCTCCTAATCTCTCGGACAGCCCTAAATATTAGTCTTTTGAATTCCATATCGGGTAGTCCCACTGCCTTTTCTTCTACCAGAATGTCATAAGAGTCTTTATTTTGGTCACTTGCTGGAGTCATCTTGTTGTGGTTTTTTATGTTTTGATGTTGTCTGCTGTGTCCCAGACATTAAGGTAATATTTTCTTTATTTATTGATTGTATGTTTATTTGTTTCATCCTGCTTCTTTGTTTTGGTTTGATGTGTGAGGGCAGGTGGACGACGCGTGCTTCACTGCTTGCTCGTCTGGGGACACAACAACTCTCACCACCTAATCTGGGTGGGCAGGGCAGCAGCAGGCAGGGAGAGTACACTTTGCTATACACTGGTTTGGCAAGGTGGCTTAGGGTGGAATAGGTGGGTGCTGTCTGACTCTTGATGTTAGTACCACAGTGTGGGAGCATTCACAGTCCCTCACCAGATAGGCAGGGGTGTAGGGCATGGAGTGGTATGAGCTTGCCTCCCACTCTTCAGCAGCTGGTCATGTGGCATGAGGGGAGGAGTGGTGTGGGCCTGGTGCAGCAGCTGGACTGAATGCTGGGAACACTCTAGCTGCAGGAGTGCAGTGGGGACTTGTATGAAGGCAGGAGGTGGCAAACAGGGCTAGGTTGGGAAGGATGGGAGAAATAAAAAAAAAGAAGAGAAAGAAAAAAATTAGGGGAGCCAGTGGATGAGGGCATGCTGGACTTGGGGGCTGCCAGGTAGTGGAGGTGGTATATGGGGCTAAGTTGGAGGTAGAAAGAAAAGAAGGAAAGAAAAAAAACAAAATAACAAAAATAAAATAAATGGCAGCATGGTGGGAGCCATTAGGTGGGGGTAGGTTGTATTCGAGGCAGTGGTGGGCTGGTAAGCCAGTGACACTCTATCTGTGGTAGCCTGGTAGGAGCTGATGGGAAGGGGGGAAGGTGGCATATAGGGCTAAGTGAAAGGGAGAAAGAAAATGAATAAAGGAAAATAGAGAAAAAATGGCAGTGCAACAAGGGCCTGTAGGTGGGGGCAGGATAGACTTGGGGACCAGTGGGGGGAAGGGCTTATGGGTCTAGGTGAGAGGAGGAAAGAAAAGAAAGAAAAAAAAGGAAAATAAAAAAAGAGGAAATATTGACGTGGTGGGAGCCAGTGGGTGGGTGTGGTTTGGGCCTGGGGAAGGGGTGCACCAATAACTCTCTAGCCGCCCCGGCATGGTGGGATCTGGTGGGAAGGTAGAGGAGGTAGTATACAGGGCTTGGTGAGATGGAGAAAGAAAAGGAAAAGAGAGAAAAATAATAATAAAAATATTTAAAAATGAGTGGCACAGTGGAGGCCAGTGTGTAGGGGTGGGGAGGACCCAAGTGTCAGTGGGAAGACATAGGGGGTGACATACAGAGCTAGGTGTGAAGGAGAAAGAAAAGGAAGAAAAAGTATTTTTAAAATAGTGGCATGATGGAAGTCATGTGGAGGTGGGGTGGATTTGTGACAGTGGCGGGCTGGTGGCTTTCTAGCCATGGAGGCACAGCAGGGGCCAATGGGAAGGGGTAGAGGTGACATACGAGGCTAGGTGGGAAGGAGAAAGAAAAGGAAGAAGGGGGAAAGAAAAAGCCACACAGCAGGAGGGGACATGGAGGGCCTGGGAGTGGGGAGCTCATATTGTGGACCCCAGTGGTAAGGGCTTCCTTGAGATTGTGTGACTTTATTCCAATATTTGGAATTTTCCACATACTAGTGTATTTTCCACATATAATTGTGGATTTGTTCATTTCCCTTTTCAGTTCTGGAAGATTTTTTTTTCTTTCATGTATTTTGAAGCTGTGCTTTTGTGTGGCTATACATTTAGGTTAGTTGAATTTTCTTGATGAATTGGTACCTTCATCTTTAGGAAATATTCCTCTTTAAATCTAAAGTTAATTTGTCTGAAAGTAATATAGCCTTTCCAATTTATTTTATGATTTGTGTTTGTATGACTCATCCTTTTCATCTTTGTATATTTAACTCTATCTTTATATTTACTGCACATATTATAGACAGCATAAAATTTGGTCATGTTTTTATCCAGTATGATAATCTCTAGTTGTTATTTTTATTTTTTGGAGTCTTAGATCATATACATTTAATGTAAACCTCAATATATTTAGGGGAGCCCTGGTGGTGCACTGGTTAAGAGCTACGGCTGCTAAGGAAAAGGTTAGCAGTTCGAATACACCAGCTGCTCTTTGGAAACCCTATATGGCAGTTCTACTCTGTCCTATAGGGTCACTATGAGTCAGAATCGACTTGACAGCAATGAGTTAGACCATATACATTTAATGTAATCCTTAATATGTTTGGTCTGAATCTACTATCTTGATACATATTTATTTATTTGTTCCATCTGTTCTTTGTTTCTTTTTCCTTTTTCCTGCCTTCTTTTGTGTGAGTATTTTAGTATTCTGATTTATCTCCACTATCGACTTGACGGCAATGGTTATTACTTACTAAGTCTAACATTTTGCTTTATATTTTTAATTGTTGCTCTAAGGGTTAGAGTATGCATCATTAACTAGTCATAGCTAACTTTAAATAATATCATACTGCCTCATATATAATGTAAAAACCTTTCAACTGAATGTTTCCTTTTCTTCCTTCCTATCCTTTACCATTGATGGCGTACATTTTCTTCGGCATATTTTATAAATTCAATATTAAGTTGTTGTTTTGCTTTACAAAGTTATATTTTAGAAAGATAAAAATATTTTATATTTACCCATATATTTATTATTTTTGGTGCTCTTACTTCCCTTGTATATATCTAGATTTTTAACTGACTTACCTTCCTTCTAAAGAACTTTCTTTATCATTGTTTATATTACATGCAAAGCATGCAACAAATCTTCTCAATGTTTGTTTATCTGAAAAATATCTCCATAGTTTCATTTCTGAATATTTTCACTTCATATAGAATTTTAAGTAGACTTTATTATTTTTTTTCCTCTTGGTACTTTAATAAATGTCATCCCATTGGATTCTGTTTCACCCAATTTTGCATGAGAAATGGTTCATCTTTTTATGTTTCCTTTTTTCCTGCATATGTTTTTCTCTTCATCTTTTTTTAAGATTTTTTCTTTTATGATTAATTTTAAGAAATAATTTTCTTGTGTGTTTCCTTGGTTTGCAACTCTCAGTCTTTATCCTGCTTAAGGTTCATTTAGATTCTGTGGTTTAATACTTTTCAAGAAATCTGGAATATTTCAGCCATTATTTCTTCAAACATTTCTCTGCCCTGTACATGTTGCTATGATGCTAAACAGGTTTCAGCTGAGCTTTCAAGCTAAGACAGACTAGGAAGAAAGGCTTAGTGATATACTTCCAAAAACCAGTCAGTGAAAAACCACTGTATCTCAATGGTCCTTTCAGCAACAAATCTTGGGGATGGCAGGGGACCAGGAAATGTTTTGTTGCATTGTGCTTGGGGTCACCATGATTTGGAGGATGTCCTGAATCAAGGCGCACCTGCCCAGCAACATAAGGATGGACATGAGTAATTTGGGGAAGGGTAAGCTTTTCCTCTTCGGAAATCTGTTGTTATTATTTACTCTTTGTTTTGTAGAAATAGTAATAATGGCTTTCACTTTGCCAACATTGTGTAAGTGTCTCCTATTCGCCTGTGTTTGGCTCGATCACAGATGAACATAGCACTCATAGGATGGTTGATGCCAGTGGGTGTATGTGTCGCATTTCTAATAGTCTTACGACTACCTGGAATTTTGAGTCACAGTCTGTCTACATGTCAATGCAGACAGATAGATAAAGCAATACATAAGTCTTCTGTATCCCTATTGTCCAAGCCATTGTTTGAATGGGTAAATAAATGAAAAAAAGGGAATGAATGATAGAATAAGATTTTTTGTACAATCATTTACATATTCATATAGATTTGCTGGTTATATTTTTACTTTTTAATTTTTATGTCATTTTGTGCCATATTTGATATACTTGAAATTTGTTGTTAAGTGAATAAGTGGTTAATCACTACTATTTTTAAATTGTGAATTTTGTCTTTTATCAATATTGTATTGTAACATTTTAATTTTAAGCTTTGAAGTCTGCTTTTTAATTTAAATAATCCACACCTGCATTCTTTTGGTTGACATTTATCTGGTACAAAATTTAAATTTAAAATAACAAATAATGACATATTTGAAACCTAGAGAAAAGTGCAACAACCAACCCAACAAATGTTAACATTTTGCAAGTATTAACTTAGATTTTGTTTCAAAAATATTCATGGAAATTGAAGTCTCTCTTCCAACACTCTTCTCTCTTTTTCAAATGGAATCACTTTTCCAAATGTGGTGTGGACATCTCTAATGAAGGTTTTAAGATTTTCTTTATATACTTTCACATCACTAAGTAATATATATTATTGTTTTGTGAGTCTCAAAAAGCCTATATAATTGATAGCTCTCCATTATTTCCTTTTATTTGTCTAGTATCATTTTTTCTTGTTGACCTTGTTTTGATTCCCATAGATCTAGCTCACTGAATTAAAATTCTATAAAGTATTGTATTGTTTAAATAAACCACAATTTACACAATTTTCGTCTGGATTATTAGCTACTTTCTGCTATTATTTTTCGAATAGTGCAACAGTGAAAGTACATCAGATACAGAAAATATTTTCTGATAGATTTCTAGACAGGTTTTCAGATAGATTTCTGGGTGATAGTGTATGTGTATGTACAATTTTACTAGAAATTACTTGTTGACGCTTTAAAAAATCTTTGTCATATTTACACTCCCAACTAACAATTTAAGATGAGCCCTTTAACCCACAACTTTGACACCACTTGGACTAATATTTTGAAATATTTATCATGTAACCAAGTTTTTCTACCTTTGTGAAAGTCCTAATTTCTCTTTAGGTGGGAGAGCAAATTGTGGGTCACTTATCCCAAAGGAGCATGTTTCAATTCTAGATTAAGGGGATTCTATAATGTGCTTTATAGGCTCTCCAGGGTTATCCAAAATGTGTATCATCTATCTATCTATCATCTATCTGTTCTTATTTTCATCTGTCTCTTTTTATCAATGTATTTTAGGGTCATTACTGTTAATTTCAGTAGCATTTAGGTATAGAGCTTCCCTCCATCCAAAAGAAACCTATTCCTGTCAATTGCACTCATAAATTGCTAAGATTGTGTACCAAGTCTTCATCGAATCCAGATCAATGTAGGAGTGTTAAAGCATAGCCAAACTTGTTTATGATCTGTGTGGTTGTTCACTATTATACAGTGTCACCAGTTTCTGTTCCAATTGGTGACCCCCATGGTTATTTACCAAAGACCAATATTTGATTTGTGTCTCCCCTAAAACCATACTCATTCCCTACTCTTTTAATTCTTAATCCCTGGCCCCCAATAATCCGTTCTATATCTCCATAAATATGTTATTACACAAAGGTTAGATAAAGGATATCATGCAGTAAGTATAATATTAAGATTCACTTTTTCCTCTCGGCATAATTTTCTTGAGATTCATTCAAGTTGCTTCCTGTATCAATAAGCCCTTTCTTTTTATTGCAGAGTAGTATCTAGTGGTATGAATTTATGACATTGTAAACATTAACTTTTTGAAGATATGTAGACAGTTTACAGTTTTTGGCTATTACAAATAAAGTTGCTATGAATAATTGTGTACAGGTTTTTGTGTAAACATAAATTTTCATTTCTTTCAAATAAATACTGAAGAGTTAAATTTATATGTCATATGGTGTATGTAATATTAAAGGATTTTATGGACAAAACAATAGATTATGCAGGAAGCATCAAAAGATGATAGAGGGAATATACATAGTCACTGTATGAAGAAGAATTGGTTGACATTCAACTATTTCAGGAGGTAGTATATGATCAAGAATCACTAGTATTGAAGGAAGATGTTCAGACTACACAGAAGGCATTGATGGATGAACAGGATGCAGGAATTAATGGAATATTAATTGAGATGCTTCAACAAACAGATGAAATGCTGGAAATGCTTATTCATGTATGTCAAGAAATTTGCAGGACTGTTACCTAAACAACTAACTGGAAAAAGTCCATATTCGTGCCCATTCCAAAGAAAGGCAATCAGACGGCATGTTGAAATTATAGAATATGAACAATATCATATGCTAGCAAAACCTTCCTGAAGATAATACAAAAATGGTTATAGCCATACATTGACAAGGAACTACCAAAAGTTCAAGTCAGATTCAAACAAGAATTTGGAACTAGGAATATCATTTCTGATGTCAGATGGATTTTGGCTGAAAGCAGAGAATACCAGAAAGATGTTTATTTGTGTTTTATCAACTACAGGAAGGCATTTGACTGTGTGGATCTTAACAAATTATAGATAACATGATGAAGAATGGGAATTCCAGAAAACTTTATTGTGCTCATGCATAACATATACTTGGATCAAGAGGCAGTTATTCAAACAGAACAAGGAGATACTGCATGGTTTAAAACCAGAAATGGTGTGTGGCATGATTATATTCTTTCACTTTACTAATTCAATCATATGTCTAACAAATAATCCCAGAAGCTGGAGTATATGAAGAAGAATGCAGCAGCAGGATTGGAGGAAGTCTCATTAACAACCTACAGTAGGAAGATGACAACACCTTGCTTGCAGAAAGTGAAGGCAACTTAAAGCACTTACAGATGAAAATCTTCAATATGGATTACATATGAACACAAAGAAAACTCCTCACAACTGAATTGATAAGCAACATCATGACAAATGCCAAAGAAATTGAAACTGTCAAGGATTTCATTCTACTTGGATCAACATTGAAGTAACAGTCAAGAAATCAAAGAATATATTGCATTGGGAAAATATACTGCTAAAGACCTCTTTAAGGTGTTAAAAAGCAAAGATGTCACACTGCTGCCTAAGGTACACCTGACCCAAGCCATGGTCTTTCAACCTCCTTATATGCATGACAGATGGAAGATGAAAAAGAAAAATCAAAGAAGAATTAACACATTAGAAGTCTGGTGTTGGAAAAGAACATTGAATATACCATAGACTGCTAAGAAGAATGAACAAATAAGTTTTGGATGAAGTACAGCCAGAATCCTCCTTAGAAGCAAGAATGATTAGACTTTGCCTTGTTTACTCTGGATATATTATCAGCAAAGACCAATCATTAGAAAAGAACATCATGCTTGATGTGATGGTTAAGGTTATGTGTCAACTTGACTAGGCCATGATTTTCAGTGGTTTGGCAGATATTATGTAATTATCTTCCATTCTGTGATCTGATCTGAGCAGTCAATCAGTTGAAAAGGGAGTTTCCTTGGGGGTATGGCTTGCATCCAATATATATGGATGTTCTGGCAAAGCTGTCTCTCTCTCTCCATCTTGCATCCATCTCATCATCCTCTGCCCTCCAGTTCTTGGGACATGAGCCAGTAGCCTGCCACCTGACCTGCAGATGTTTGTATTCACCAGCTCCCACATCACCATCAGCCAGCGGCATTCCACCTGACCTGCCGGTTTTGTGATTGTCAGCCCCTGCGATCACGTGAATCAAGAGAAACCTTCAGCCTGACTCCTGATTCACAGATTTGGGGCCTGTCAGCCTGCACAACTGCATGAGTCATTTCCTTCAAATAAATCTTTCTATATGTATTTATGGGACCCTGGTGGTACAGTGGTTTTGCTCCTCTGGAGAATCCAGCCTAAGACTCTTGGTAAAGCAGAGAGTCAGCAAAAACTAAGGAAACCTTCTGTGAGATGAATAGACATGGTGGCTACAACAACGGGCTCAAACTTGCCAATGATTGTGAGGGTAACGCAGGACCAGCAATGTTTTGTTCTGTTATACTTAGGGTAGTCATGAGTCAGAGCCAACTCGATGACAGCTAACAACAACAATGGTAATTTCATGTTTAGTTTTATAAGAAGCTATGAAAACTATTACAGAATGGCTGTACCAGTACACATTGCCAATAACAATGTCTGAGAAATCCAGTTTCCACATCCTTACCAGTGTTTGGTATGATAATTATTTTAATTTAGCCTTTCTGATAGGTATGTAGTGATATTTCATTGTGGTTTTAATTTTAATTTATCTAGTGGTAGGAAAGTTTAACATATTTTTATATTTTTTAATTCTATTTGTATATCCTCTTTGGTGAGGTATTTGTATGTCTTTACCATTTTTTTTTAATTGAATTACTTATTTTTTTAATCTTGGGTTTTGAGAGCCCTTTAGGTATTCTATATACAAGTACTCTTTCAGATATGTTAAATGTAAACATTTTCCCAGTCTATAATTTTCTCCTTTCACCCTAATAGGTTCTTTCACAGAGCAAAAGTTTTAATTTTGATGATATTCCAGTAGTATTCTATTTTTTTTATATGTGCTATGATTACCCTGGTAACCTAGTGTTTACTTAATGGAAATTCTCACAGCTGTATACTTATGATTTGTGTATTTTTACACACATTATATTTCACTACTTCAACAGACATTTGAGTAATAATGTATGGTCTCTTTTATTACTTGATAAGTTTAAGTGGAAAGAACCTGTACTCTCCATTTACATGTTGTAGTGTGTGCTGAATGGACTTAGAATCTTGTTCAACTCTAAACATAGTGAAAATTTCTCAGTCAGTGTCCTCTAATGCCACTTTTCTGAGTATTCTAGCACTAATATTAGTTTCTTCTTATTTTATATTCCTTAAATATTGAACGTGATATCATGAAAACCAGGAATTAACTTCATATAGTCAAAAAGATTAAAAATAGTGAGATATTGTTGTATTATTTTTGTTAGATGCTGTGGAGTCACTTCCAACTCATAGGGACCCTATGTACAACAGAACAAAACACTGCCTAGTCCTGTGCTATCCTCTCAATCGTTGTTAATGCTTGCGACCATTGTTGCAGCCACTGTGTCAATAAATCTTGTTGAAGGTCTTCCTTTTCTTTCGCTGGCCCTCTGCTTTACCAAGCATGATGTCCTTCTCTAGGGGCTGATCCCTCCTGATGACATGTCCAAAGTATGTGAGACATAGTCTCGCCATCTTTGCTTCTAAGGAACATTCTGGCTGTACTTCTTCCAAGACAGATTTGTTCATTCTTTTGGCAGTCCATGGTATATTCAATATTCTTTGC
>NW_004444261.1:338831-379197 GCF_000243295.1 Trichechus manatus latirostris
GACATTCTGGCTGTACTTCTTCCAAGACAGATTTGTTCATTCTTTTGGCAGTCCATGGTATATTCAATATTCTTTGCCAACACCACAATTCAAAGGCGTCAATTCTTCTTTGGTCTTTGTTATTCATTGTCCAGCTTTCACACGCATATGAGGCAACTGAAAACACCATGGCTTGGGTCAGGGGCACCTAGTCTTCAAGGTGACATCTTTGCTTTCCAATACTTTACAAAGGTCTTTTACAGATGATTTGCCCAATTCAATGAGTCTTGATTTCTTGACTGCTGCTTCCATGGGTGTTGATTGTGGATACAAGTAAAATGAAACCCTTGACAACTTCAGTCTTTTCTCTGTTTATCATGATATTGCTAATTCGTCCAGTTGTGAGGATTTTTGTTTTTTTATGTAGAAGTGCAATCCATACTGAAGGCTGTAGACTTTGATCTTCATCAGTAAGTGCTTCAACTCCTCCTCACTTTCAGCAAACAAGGTTGTTTCATCTGTATATCGCAGGTTGTTAATGAGTCTTCCTCCAATCCTGATGCCACCTTCTTCTTCACATAGTCCAGCTTCTCAGATTATTTGTTCAGAGTACAGATTTAATAAGTATGGTGGAAAGATACAACCCTGATGTGTACCTTTCCTGAATTTAAACCATGCAGTATCTCCTCTTTCTGTTCGATCTACTGTCTGTTGATCTATGTACAGGTTTTTCATGAGCACTATTAAATGTTCTGGAATTCCCATTCTTCACAATGTTGTCTATAATTTGTCATGATCCACACAGTCGAATGCCTTGGCATAGTCAATAAAACACAGGTAAACATCTTTCTGATATTCTCTGCTTTCAGCCAGGATCCATCTGTCATCAGAAATGATATCCCTGGTTCCACGTCTTCTTCTGAATCCGGCCTGGATTTCTGGCAGTTCCCTGTCCATGTACTGCTGCAACCGCTTTTGAATGATCTTCAGCAAAATTTTACTTGTGTGTGATATTAATAACACTGTTCGATAATTTCTACATTCCGTTGGATCACCTTTCTTGGAAATAGGGATAAATATGGATCTCTTCCAGTCAGTTGCCAGGTAGCTGTCTGCCAAATTTCGTGGCATAGACAAGTGAGCACTTCCAGTGCTACATCCCTTTGTTGAAACATCTCAGTTGGTATTCCGTCAATTCCTGGAGCCTTGTGTTTTGCCAATGCCTTCAGTGCAGTTTGGACATCTTCCTTCAGTACTGTTGATTCCTGATTGTCTTAGTGCTGCTATAACAGAAATACCACAAGTGGATGGCTTTAACAAAGTAAAATTTATTATCTCACAGTCTAGTACGCTACAAATCCAAATCCAGGGCGTCAGTCCCAGAGGAAGACTTTCTGTCTCTGTTGACTCTGGAGGAAGGTCCTTGTCATCAGTCTTCCCTCGGTCTGGGAGCATCTCAGTGAAGGAACCTCAGGTCCAAAGGACGTGCTCTGCTTCCAGCGCTGCTTTCTTGGTGGTATGAAGTCCCCCTGTCTCTCTGCTCTCTTCTCCTTTTATTGTCTCAAGAGATTGCCTCAAGACACAATCCAATCTTGTAGAATGAGTTCTGCCTCACTCATACAACTGCCGCCCATCCTCCCTCATTAACATCATAGAGGCATGATTTACAACATATAAGAAAATCATACAATACCAGGAATGATGGCGCAGCCAAATTGATACATACATTTTTTGGGGGACATAATTCAATCCATGACACAGGTCATATGCTATCTCCTAAAATGGGTGAATGTCAACCAATTCTTTTTGGTATAGTGACTCTGTGTATTTCTTCCATCTTCTTTTAATGCTTCTTGCATCGTTTAATATTTTCCCCATAGAATCCTTCAGTATTGCAACTTGAGGCTTGAAATTTTTCTTCAGTTCTTTCAGCTTGAAAAATGCCAAGCGTGTTCTTCCCTTTCGGTTTTCTACCTCCAGGTCTTTGCATATGTCATTATAATACTTTATTTTGTCTTCTCAAGTTGCCCTTTGAAATCTTCTGTTCATTCCTTTTACTTCATTTCTTCCTTTTGCTTTAGCTACTCGACGTACAAGAGCAAGTTTCAGAGTCTTCTGACATCTGTTTTGGTCTTTCTTTCCTGTCTTTTTAATGATCTCTTGCTTTCTTCATATATGATGTCCTTGATGTCATTCCACAGCTCATATGGTCTTTAGTCATTAGTATTCAACACATCAAATCTATTCTTGAGATGGTCTCTAAATTCAGGGGGATATACTCAAGGTTGTACTTTCGCTCTTGTGGGCTTGTTCTAATTTTCTTCTGTTTCAACTTGAACTTACATATGAGCAATTGATGGTCTGTTCCACACTCAGCCCTTGGCCTTGTTCTGACTGAGGATATTGAGCTTTTCCATCGTCTCTTTCCAAAGATGCAGTCGACTTTATTCCTGTGTGTTCCATCTGGCAAGGTACACGTGTATAGTCACTGTTTATGTTGATGAAAAAAGGTATTTGCAATGAAGAAGTCATTGGTCTTCAATATTTTATCATGCAATCTCTGACATTGTTTCTATCATCAATGCCATATTTTCCAACTACCAATCCTTCTTCTTTGTCTCTAACTTTCCCGTTCAAATCATGAGTAATTATCAATGCAGCCTGATTGCATGTTTGATCAATTTCAGGCTGCAGAAGTTGGTATTGTTGTATTAAGTGGAGACAGATAATTACATTGTAATGCATTTAAGAGTAATCACCACATAATCTGTGTTACGTATGTGTTGAGTAAAAAGCAGATTCCAATAAAATATGCAAAGCTGAACTTGACTTTATATTTTAAAGAATATTGATGAAATTATAATGGCGTAACAAAATTCTTTTCTTAGTCTCTGTCTTTTAATATTTTATAATTTCCTTAGCATTGTGAAAAACACAATGAATACAGTAAGACAATGCACAAGGTGGAAGACAGTGCTTTATTTTTAATAATGTAAAATGAGAAACTTATGAAGCAATTCATGACTGTCTCATTCTGATCTCTCTCCAACTTTTAGGAAATGTGATCTATAACCTATAGGGTTTATTGCAGAATATATTCCCCTCATCCTCAGAAACGCATTGCCAAGTAAAATGTATCCAGTCTGAAATAATGTATCAATATATGTTTTCCTCTACTATATAATTCATATGTAAGATTTTATTGACTGGTACTTATTTCCACTTGACATTATTATACAGAGCGCTGTGTTTACTTTTGCATTTTTTTCCCTTCTTGAGCTTTTGATATTTTGTTTGAGATGAAGGCCATAAACTCTCGATTAATAATGGCTACTCTATTATACAAAAATCCTGTCAAAGTCTATAAATACTCAGAAACCAAAAACCAAACTCATTGCCGTTGAGTTGATTCTGACTCATAGAGACCCTATAGTGACCTTATAGGAAAGAGTAGAACTGCCCCATGGGGTTTCCAAGGAGCAGCTGGTAGATTCTAACAGCCAACCTTTTAGTTAGCAGCTGAGCTCTTAACCACTGTGCCACCATGTTTTAATGGACAACTCTCATTGCTCTGTGAAATAGACTTAAGGGGACAAGGGTAAAAGTAGAAGGAGCAATTGGGAGGCTATTACAATATTCTCCGTGAACACTTAGGGTGCTCAGACCAGAGAGTAAATAACTGAAATGCTAAGAAATTGTCTTCTGCAAAAAATGTTTATTTTGAATTTTCAGACCATTAGTTAAAAATAACTGATTAATTACTTCTAGAAATTAAATGACACATTAGAGAATGATAGCAAGAACCAGAGCCATATGAAAATAGCCAGATGGAAAATCTATTACTGAAAGATTACAAAAATGACATGATGAACTTTCTTAATGGAATTAAAAATAAGACAACTGAAATAATTAGCAGGTAAGAAATAATATCTATCTATCTATCTCTCCAGACTGAACGATAACTAACCATAGTCATTGATAAGTCACATTTTTGTTGCAGACATCAGGGAAGTCCCTAGCTTTAGTACCATGGCTACTAAAATAGTTTCAGACTCTAGGAGTAAAACTTTAGACAGTTGTTTAAACCACAGCACTGTAGTCAGGAGGGCTATAGCTAAAGGGGCCAAAACCCTTGAATTTAAATATCTTTCAATTCTGTTTCATTTTTCTCATTCTCAGAGCAGATAGGTTTCTAACCCAACTGGTCAGAGACATTTGTGTTAAAGTACTTGAAAATTCCTCTTTGTCTCCAGTGAGTATTTATTGAAGATAAGCTGAAAGTACGAAGCCAGTTGAAGTGATTTGATATGTCATCAGTAATATATGTAGCCTTTGTTAACTGACTTCTGAAAGGAATGTGGAAGATCTAATTCATTAGCTTTTGGGGGAAAATATGTAACCAGAATAATTTCAGTTTACAAAAATAATTAGAAAAATGTATGTTTTTTTTTTTTTTTTTTTTTTTTTTACCAAAATTTTGTTTTGGGTTTTCAATGCTTAATTTATTGAAAATAAACTTTAATTTAAAAAATGACTGTTTCTGTTATATTTTACAAAGATTCTATTTATGTATTTACACAGTAATGTTGGTTAAATTAAATATTCCACTGTTCTGTTTTCAGTGCCCTTTGGATCTTGTAGTTCAGGCTCATATTTTTTCCTACATATGTCTTATAACCCTTCCTCCTTCCTGAGATAAAATTCAAAGATTATTTTCTCTCTCCACAGCATATATCTTTTAACCTTTTCAACTGTACTTTTCCTAAGGTCTCAGACCCAATATTAAAGCATTACATTCAGAAATACAAATAAAATACATCACGGTTTTAAATAATACAGTAAGTCAATTACTTGAGTTAATATCTGGAGAAAGAGGGTTCGAAATAATGTCATGTATTAGACATTATATTTTTTTCTAATACTTTCATGTGAGCATTATTTCCTACAATGTAGATATAAGTAGTTAAACGATAATAACATCTACTGCAAAACTATGACAAAGCAAATATACTTGTGGTGCATTTAGACAATTTTACACGTTTCTTCTTTTATGTAGGTCAAATACACATGTAATTTAAAAACACTTACATATTTTAAAACCCTCCAATATAATCAGCATTTGAAAAAATAAGTAGCAATAACACATTGATACCTCTGTAAATATTTTTAATATAGTTTTAACAGACACCTTCCTTTGAAAATATCTCCCCTGAAAGCTAAAAAGAATGGCTTCAGCTAGGTAATTTGTTAAAAACAACCTTCATAATGTACACTCTAGGTACATAATTAATAGACTATTTAAATGTTATTCCCTTGGGACAATGCATGTAAATTGAAGGGCATAAGGAGGTACCCCTGCACTTTCATAACAGTTGGTAAGTTCCTTAAGCACTGAGTACTTTAGTTTTCTCAACTGTAAAATGAGGATAATTAAAGTGCCAACCTCATGTGATTGGAGTATTAAAGAATTTAATACTGTACATGCAAATCAGATAGGCCAGGTATGCAAACCATAAAGGTTGCCTATTTGTTTATTAATTACTTCTGAGGCTAATGTTCCCAAACACAGAAAAGCCAGTATCTATGTCACTTCATAATTTTATGTCATCTAATAAAACTCTTTTCCCTGAGTATTTTTGTATTGTGGTGAAAATATACATAACAAAACAAACATCATCTCAACCACTTCTATCTGAACAGATCAGTGACATTGATTACGTTCTTCAAGTTGTGCAATCATTCTCACTATCCTTTTCCAAATCATCCAATGCCATTACATAAACTCATTTTACCTAAGGGAAAACTCCATCTTTCTCTCTTCCTCCCATCTCTGGTAACCACTAATAATCTTTGCTTTCTATATTTTTGCTTATTTCATATGCAAGATCATACAATACTTGCCTTTATTTGACTGACTTATTTTGTGCAGCATGATGTTTTTAAGGTTCATTCACGTTGTGGCATGCATGAGGACTTCATTTCTCTTTGTGGCTGAGTAATATTCCATTGTGTGCATGTACCACATTTTGTTTATAGATTCATCTGCTGATAGACATTTTGGTTGTTTCCATCTTTCGGCTCTTTTGAAAAGTGCCATAATGAACACTGGTGTACATGTATCTGTTTGTGTTCCTGAGCTCACTTCTAGTATGTACCTAGGATCAGGATTTCTGGATCATATGGTAGTTCTATGTTAAGCATTTTGAGGAACTGCCAAACTGACTTCCATCCTGGCTGTAAAATATGACATTCCCACCAGCAATGGATGAGGTCTCCAGTTTCTCAACCTGGGAAAATATATTGAACAATTCTGGCTTATTTCATTCAAAAATTGTATTTTAAATACATAGTTAATGCTTTTGTTATTAAAGAGAATTCTTTCAAGTGGGAAATGTTCCTTGACTATATAACTGAACTTGAAATATAGGAAAATTTGTTACGGCTCTAGTTACCAAGTCTAATTATGCACAACTATCATTGAAAGACAAGCAGATTTTGGGGAATATCTGGCTTCACGATTATGTGTGAATGTACATTGTAAACAAGAGCTATGGGAAATTTTGATGCAATACACTTGGAAAAATAACAAAATAATGGAAAAAGCTACTTCCCTAAACATCATCCTGACATAATTTACCTGCAAGAAATCGTGTGTAAATTTACTTGATTTGGTAAATAAATTATGAGATGGTATACATTGTAAAAGGTCATTGTTCAACATTAAAAATATACCAAAGTAAGCAGAATACTTGAAACAAATTTAGATCAATGAATATATTTGTCAGTTTTTTTTAATTCTCTCAATAAATTTTTCCAATTGAAAGATTCGAGGGGAAAAATGATAAAATGAGAAGGGTGTGTGCCAAATGATTATATCTTACAAAAAACGATAACCACCTACATGTTTTCAGTTGTGTAAATACCAAGAAAATTTTTAAAAGGTTAGGACTAATGAAGTGGAATGCAACAAGGAGAAGAATTAGTTTAACTGTCAGGAAAATTTTCATAATATTTTGTATAATGAAATATTGGACAGGGTGAAGGGTAATCCTTCTCAAAATCTTAGTTGAGATTTAATTGATTTCTATGATTCATGATGCAGAGGCTGACTGGCTTCTCATGGATTGCAGAAACATGCCAGATTTAACATCCTTAATGGATAAGACAGATTTCATTATCAAAGGGCTGAGGCAGCATATGAAACTATTGAGTGGCTGGGTATTGAAAAAAGGAAAGAAAAAAAATCCTAAAACTAGAATATGATCAAATTGTATTTTGCATCATTGTTAGCAGCTTCAGGGAAAACCAGTAGCAATGTTGTTGTTGTTAGGTGCCATCCAGAAGGTTCCTACTCATAGTGACCTTATGTACAACAGAATGAAACACTGTTAGGTCCTGCGTCATGCTCACAATCATTGCTATGCTTGAGCCTTTGTTACAGCCACTGTATCAGTCCATCTCATTGAGGGTCTTCCTTTTTTTCGCTGACCCTCTACTTTACCAAGCATGATGTCCTTCTCCAGGGACAGGTCCCTCCTGATAACATGTCCAAACAACATAAAATGAAGTCTCTCTATGCTTGCTTCTAAGGAGCATTCTGGCTGTACTTCTTCCAGACAGATGTGTTCGCTCTTCTGGCAGTCCATGGTATATTCAGTGTTCTTCAACAACACCATAATTCATATGCATCAATTCTTCTTCAGTCTTGTTCATTGCCCAACAATTTCACGCATACAAGGTGATTGAAAATACCCTGGCATGGGTCAGACAGATCTTAGACCTCAAGGGGACATCTTTGATTTTTAACACTTTAAGGAGGTCTTTTGCAGCAGATTTACCCAAAGCAATACATACTTTGATTTCTTAATTGCTGCTTCCGTGGAGTTGATTATGGATTCCAGTAAAATGAAATTGTTGACAACTTCAATATTTTCTCTGTTTATCATGATATTGTTTATTGATCCAGTTGTGAGGATTTTTGTTTTCTTTATGTTAAGATGTAATCCATACTGAAGGCTGTATCTTTGATCTTCATCAGTAAGTGCTTTAAATCCTCTTTGCTTTCAGCAAGCAAGGTTGTGTCATCTACATATCTCAGGTTGTTAAGGAGTCTTCCTCCAATCCTGACTGAGCATTCTTCTTCGTATAGTGCATCTTCTTGGATTATTTGCTCAGCATATAGATTGAATAAGTATGGAGAAAGGATATAACCCTGACTCACACCTTACCTGACTTTAAACCACTCATTATTCCCTTGTTTTGTTCGAAGGACTGCCTCTTGGTCTATGTACAAGTTCCACATTAACACAAATAAGTATTCTGGTATTCCTATTCTTTGCAATGTTATCCATAATTTCTTATGATCCACACAGTCAAATGCCTTTGCATAGTCAGTAAAACACAGGTTAACATCTTTCTGGTATTCTCTGCTTTCCGCCAAGATCCATCTGACATCAGCAATGATATCCCTCATTCCACGTCCTCTTCTGAATCCCAATTGAATTTTTGGAAGTCCCAAGTAACTGTACTGCTGCAACTGTTTTTGTCTGATCTTTAACAAAATTTTACTTGTCTGTGATATTGATGATATTGTTTGATAATTTTTGCAAATTCTCCTGGATCCTCTTTCTTTGAAATGAACACAAATACAGATCTTTTTTAGTCAATTGCCTAGGTAGCTTATATGTCTTCCAAATTTCTTGGCACTGATGAATGAGTGCTTCCGGCATCGCATCCATTTGTTGAAACATCTCAGTTGGTATTCCATGAATTCATGAAGCCTTGCTTCTCACCAATGCTTTCAGTGCAGCTTGGATTTCTTCCTTCAATGCCATCAGTTCTTAATCTTTTCCCCATTAAAAACAAAAAAAAACCCATTGCTTTCAAGTCTATTTCAACTCATAGCAACCCTACCGGACAGAATAGAAATGCCCCCATAAGGTTGCCAAGGCTGTAATCTTTACTGACGCAGACTGTCACATCTTTCTCCCACAGAGGGGCTGGTGGGTTTGGACTGTCCACTTTTTGCTTAGTAGCCGAGCTCTTAACCACTGCATCACCAGAGCTCCTTCCTTTTGCCCATGGAATCCTTCAATATTTCAATTCGAGTCTTGAATTTTTTCTTCAGTTTTTTCAGCTTGAGAAATGCCAAATGTGTTCTTCCCTTTTGGTTTTCTAAGTCCAGGTCTTAGTATATTTCATTATAATACTTCGCTTTGTCTTCTCGAGTTGCCCTTTGAAATCTTCTGCTCAGCTCTTTAACTTCATCATTTCTTCCTTTTGCTTAATTACACTATGTTGAGGAGTAAGTTTTAGAGTCTCTTCTGACATCCATTTTGTTTTTGTTTTTTTTTCATTTCTGTATTTTAATGACCTTTTGCTTTCTTCATGAATGATATCCTTGATGTCATTCAACAACTCATCTGATCTTTGGTCTTCAGTGTTCAATGAGTCAAATCTCTTCTTGAGATGGTCCCCAAATTCAAGTGGGATATATTCAAGTTGGTACTTTGGCTCTTATGGACTTGTTTTAATTTTCTTTAGCTTCAAATTGAACTTGCATAAGAGCAACTGGTGGTCTGTTCTGTAGTCAGCCTCTGGCCTTGTTCTAACTGAAGTTATTGAGCATCTCGATGGCCTCTTTCCACAGATGTAGTCTATATGATTCCTGTGTGTTCCATCTGGTGAGGTCCATGTGTATAGTCACCATTTTGTTATTGAAAAAAGGTAATTCCAGTGACTAAGTTATTGATCTTGCAAAATTCTGTCATGAGATCTCCCATCTCCCACATTGTTTCTATCACCAAGGCCATATTTTCCAACTACCAATTCATCTTCTTTGTTTCCAACTTTCACATTCCAATCACCAGTAATTATCAACACATCCTGATTGCATGTTTGATCAATTTCAGAATGTAGAAGCTGGTAAATATCTTCAATTTCTTCATTTGTGTCATTATATATATATATATATATATATATGTTATTGTTAGTTGCTGTCAAGTCAATTCCATATAAACATAGACAGATATAGATACAGATACAGGTATAGATATAGATGGCCAATAATCAGCATCATAATAATTGGACCAAAAGTTGAAGTTATCAATTATTTTGTTTTTCATGGATCAACAATCAATGGCCATGGAAGCATCTTCATGAAACCAAACTACATATTGCATTGTACGCATCTGCGATAAAAGATTAAATGAAGCCTTCTTTAAAATGAAATGGAAAACTGGAATTGTTTTCTGCTAATATAGACTTTGAATTTACAATTTAAGATATCAAAAACAAACACACAAAGTTTAAAGTTTTTACTAATTCTACTAAATTGAAGAAAGATTTACAGCAATCTTGTCTTTTTTCTTCAGATATTAGAAAAGGACAAAACTTCTCAACTCATTTTATGAAATTAGGTAATCTTGATTCTAAAACCTTACAAGGGCATTGAAGAAAAGGAAGAATTAGATGAAACTTTTCTCCTAAATATAAATAGGTATACTTAAGTGAAACATAAGCAAACATAAGTTATATATGAAAAGAAAAATATGTGACAATTAAGTTAGATTCATTTTGGGAATTGCGAGTATGGTTTATATTTTAAAATTCATGTCTATAATTAACCAAGATATTAGAGTAGATAGATAGACATTTGCCTTCCTGTAAACTCTGACTCATAATGAATATATGTACAGAACAAAATATTGCCCAGCCCAGAGTTATCCTTCAATCATCATCACGTTCAAGTTCACCCATGTGGCTATTATGTCAATTCATCTCACTGAGGGATTTCCTCACCCTCTTGGGAGCTCTACTTCGCCAAACATAATGTTCCTCTACCAGCAATTGATTCTTCCTGATGACATGTCTAAAGCAAGTGAGTTGCAAAATTTTCTGTAGTGACTCACAAGTTTTTTTTTGGCTAATTTTAGGAAGTAGATCAACAGATTTTTCTTCATAGTTCATCTTAGTTTCCAGACTGAGATCTCTCCACCATGAATGACCCAGTTGTTATCTGAAATTCAAATTTAACTGTATGTCCTTTATTTGCTAAATTTGGCAACAATACACCCTACCTTACACAGCACACAAAAATCTGTTCATGGTAAGTTAATGTTTTCAGAAGGTAGTAGAGTGTTATGGATTGAATTGTGTCTTCTAAAAATATGTATTGTAAATCTTAATCAGTATACTTTTGGTTATACTTCCATTTAGGAATGGGTTTTCTTTGTTATTTTAAGAGTCCACATGAGTGTGGGGTGTGTTTTAAGGCAATCGTCTATGTGATGTAAAAAGAGCAGATTAGGACAGAGAAGCAACCAGAGAGATTAGAGGAGATAGATGCCAAGTTACACAAACATTGCCAAGGAACAGAAGCTGGAAAGAGACAAGGACTTTCCCTCAGAGCTGCCAGAGAGAGAAAGCCTTCCCTTAGAGCCAGTGCCCTAAATTAAGACTTCTAGCCTCCTAAACTGTGAGAAAAAAATGTTTGTTAAAGCCACCCCCTTGTGATATTCCTGTTATAGTAGCACCAGCTAACTAGGAAATATAGGATTTCAGTTTTGTGACTTTGCAATAGAGAATCTTTTCTCAAATATGACTCAAATCATAAAAAAAAAACCTGCGTTTTTCAAAAAACACTGAAAATATAAAGAAAGGCAAGCTATATAGAGGAAAAAACAATGACAAAACACATAAACCCCTGTGCTAGAGACAATCCAATAGAAAAATTAATAAAAACAGATGGTGCACAAAAGAGAAAATCCAAATAGTCAATAAGAATGTGACAAGGTCCTCAAATTAATTAGTACTCCTAGAAATCCAAATTAAAGTACCATGATATAAAACAGTTGTTTTTGTTAGGTGTTGCCCAGTTGATTCCTATACATAGTGACCCTATGTATAATAGAAAGAAACATTGCCCAGTCCTGCACCATTCTCACAATCATTGTTATGCTTCATCTTATTGATGCAGCCACTGTGCCAATTCATCTTGTTGAGGGTCTTCTGCTTTTCGATGACCCTCTACTTTACCAAGTATCATGTCCTTCTCCAGGGACTGGTCCCTCCTGACAACATGTCCAAAGTACCTAAGACGAAGTCTTACCATCATTCCTTCTAAAGAGCATTCTGGCTATAGTTTTTCAAGACAGATGTGTTCATTCTTCTGGCAGTCTATGGTATATTCAATATTTTTTGCCAACACCATACTTCAAAGCCAACACTTCTTCTTTGGTCTTCCTTATTTGTTGTCCATCTTCTGAATGAATATGAGACGATTGAAAATATCATGTCTTGGGTCAAGCACACCTAAGTCCTCAAAGTGATATCTTTGCTTTTTTAACACTTTAAAAACATTTTTTTAATGTGTTAAAAAGATGCAGAATCTTTTGCATCAGATTTGCCCAGTATATTACAGCCTTTTATTTCTTGCCTGCTGCTTCCTTGGGCATTGAGTGTGCATCTAAGTAAAATGAAATTGTTGACAAATTCAATAGATTCTCCATTTATCATGATGTTGATTTTTGGTCCAGTTGTGAGAATTTTTGTTTTCTTTATGTTGAGGTGTAATCCATTCTGAAGGCTGTAGTCTTTCATCTTCATAAGTGAGTGTTTCAAGTCCTCCTCACTTTCAGTAAGCAAAACTGTGTTATCTGCATATTGCCGGTTGTTAAAGAGTCTTCTTCCAATCACGATGCCACATTTTTCTACATCTAGTCCAGCTTCTTGGATTATTTACTCAGCATACAGATTGAATAAGCATGGTAAAAGGATGCAACCCTGCCACACACCTTTCCTGATTTTAAACCACGTAGTATCACTTTTGTCTGTTGGAACCACTGCCTACTGGTATATACACAGGTTCCACATAAACACAATTAAATGTTCTGGAATCACCGTTCTTTGCAACATCATCTAAAATTTGATATGCTCGACACATTCAAATGCCTTTGTATAGTCAATAAAACAGAGGTAAACATAGTTCTGGTATTCTCTGCTTTCAGCCAAGCTCTATCTGATATCAGCAATGATATCCCTATTATATGTCCTCTTCTGAATCTGTCTTGAATCTGGCATTTCCTTGTTGATGTAGTGCTGCAACCATTTTTGAAATATCTTCAACAAAATTTTACTTGAGTGTGATATTAATGATATTGTTTGATAATTTCCGCTTTCTGTTGGATCACCTTTCTTTGGAATGGGCATAAATATGGATACCTTCCAGTTAATTGGCTAAGGTATCTCTCTTCCAAATTTCTTGGTACAGACGAGTGAGTGCTTCCTGCATGGCATTCACTTGTTGAAATATCTCCAATGATATTCCTTCAATTACTGGAGCCTTGTTTTTCACCAATTCCTTCATCTAAGCTTGAACTTCTTCCTTCAGTACCATCGGTTCTTGATCTTATGCTACTTCCTGAAATGGCTGAACATCAACTAATTCTTTTTGGTATAGTGTAACTGTGTATTCCTTCCATCTTCTTTTGATGCTTCCTGTGTCGTTCAGTATTTTGCCCATTAAAAAAATGAGAAAGAAACCAAACCTGTTGCCATCAAGTCGATTCCAACTCATAGTGACGCTATTGGACAGAGTAGAATTACCTCATAGGGTTTCCAAGGGGTGGCTCTTTGAATTCAAACTGCCAACATTTCGCTTAGCAACCAAACAATTAATCACGGTGCCACCAAAGCCCCATTTTGCCCATAGAATCCTTCAACATTGCAACTTGAGGCTTGAATTTTTTCAAAATTTTTTCTTTCAGCTTGAGAAATGCCTAGTGTCTTCTTCCCTTCTGGTTTTCTACCTCCAGATCTTCACCCATTTCACTATAATATTTTACTTTGTCTTCTCTGGCCGCCCTTTGAAATCTTCTATTCAGATTTTTTACTTCATCATTTCTTCCATTCACTTTAGCTACTCTATGTTCAAGAGCAAGTTTCAGAGTCTCTTCTAACATCTGTTTTGGACTTTTCTTTCTTTCCTACCTTTTTAAAGACCTTTTGCTTTCTTCATCTATGTTGTCCTTGATGTGATCCCACAATTCATCTGTTCTTTGGTCATTACTGTTCAATGTGTCAAATCTATTCTTGAGATGGTTGGTAAATTTAAGTGGTATATACTCAAAGTTGTATTTTGGCTCTTGTGGACTTGTTTTAATTTTCTTCAGCTTCAACTTGAACTTACGTATGAGCAATTGATGGTATGGTAAGCCGTCATCCCCCGGTTTTATGCTGATTGTTGTTGTTTAACTTCTCCATGGTCTCTTTCCACAGATGTAATCTATTTGATTTCTGTATATTCCATCTGGTAAGGTATAATCACCCTTTATGTTGTTAAAAAATGGTATTACCAGTGAATAGTTTGTTGGTCTTGCAAAATTCTATCATGTGATCTATGGCATCATGTCTATCACCAAGACCATATTTTCCAACTACTAATGCTTCTTCTTTGTTTCCAACCTTTACAACCCAATCACCAGTAATTGCCAATGCATCTTGACTGCAACTTTGATCAATTTCAGACGGCAGAAGTTAGTTAAAGAGATAGCACTACATATCACGAAATGTCAAAAATGTTGTAATACTTGATCCTGATAAGTGTCAAAGATCTCTAACAACAAGAGTCTCTTTATACTGTTGTTGTAGACATTTAGGAAACAGTTTGGGATCATATCCTAAAGTGTAATATGTACCTGGCCGAAAATCTCTCAGTTTTACTCCTAGTTGTGTATCTCAGAGAAATTTATGCATGTAAACACCAAGACACATGGTTTAGAATGTTTATAGCAACGTTATGTGTTTTTACAAAATAATCAAACAAAATCTATAAATAATACAAATATTTATAGTAAGTGGAATGGATACTTGTTTTAATGTATTGTTACAATACAATATTATCAAGAAATTAAATTTAATGAATATAGTATAAATGAGGACATCAGTGAATCCAAAACACAATGTGAAGCAAAAGAAGGAAGTCACAAAATAACATGGGCTGTATTTCTGGTGTTAGAAATAGTGTCAAAACCTGACAAACAGAAAATGATACTGCTTCGGACTGTGTAGATAGGTAGTAAAACTATTAATCATGTTTATAATAATTGTCATATTGTTTTTCTTAGCTGCTATCAAGTCATCCCTGACTCATGCCAACCCCATGCACAATACTGTGATCCATAGAGTTTTCATCTGCTAATTTTAAGAAGTAGATGGCTAACCCTTTCTTTCTACTCTGTCCTAGCCTGGAACCTCTGCTGAATCCTCTTCAGCTCCATGGTCGAGAGAAAACTATTCAAAATGATGATTTAATCTGAGTCCTTCTCTACCATATCTGTAATTTTAGATCTATTTCATGGGCCTATTCAAAGTAAAATATTGAAAGTCAACCTCATCTACTTCAAATTTTCTGTTCTCTGGGTTGATAGCCACCATAATACGTTACTTCTTAGTATGTGCACTCTGTTTAAACTCTTGCTTTTCTTCTTCCACTGTGCTGAAAATCTACTTTATAATTTCAAGATAACTAACCAGAATGCATTTTCCATCAATTCTAAACTTTGGATTGCTACCTGAGCCCTTTATGGCACTTGACATAATTGAGGATGTGATAAACATAGTATGGACCAAATTAATGTTTGTAGTAACAATTACTCATCCTTAAAAATGATCCACTTTGTGCACTACTCTTCCATTATGCAAATTTAAGTCCTAGCCTGCTTTACCAGGAGAGAGAAGCTAAGAATAAGGTAATATAGCTATCCTGACACCATTATATCAACTCAACTCTACCTAAATCCCACACAATACAGCCCCATCTTTTTTTTTTTATTCTTTTTTTTTTAATATTTTATTATGATTTTGGAGAACATTTACATAGCAAATTAGGTTCTTATTTAACAATTTCTATGTATATTATTCAGTGACATTAGTTACACTCTTCACAATGTGTTATCATTCTCATTATTTTCATTTGGTTGTTCCGTTTCCATTAATGTAGTCTCCTTGTCTCCCCTTACCTTCTCATCTTTGGTCTAGGGTAAATGTTGACCATTAGGTCTCATTTAGATGATTTTTTAGAGGCACACAGTACTCACCAGTAATATTATTTATTTTATGAGCCACTCTTTCATTTGTTTGATAGGTGACCTCTCAGAGAGCTTTGAGTTCCAAGTTTAAAGAGTATCACAGGGAGACAGTCTCGGGGATTCCTCTAGTCTCTACTTGTCCAGTAAGTTTGGGAGTTTTTAGGAATTTGAGTTTTGTTCTATGTTTATTTTCTCATTCTATCTGGGACCATCATTTGTGTCCCTGTTCAGATCAGTCAGTAGTGGTAACTGGGCACCATCTAATCCTTCTGGTCTCAAGGTAGCTGAGGCTGTGGTTTGTGTAGACTATTAGTTCTGCAGACTAGTTTCTTCTTTGAGTTTTTCATTTCCTTCTTTCTCTTTTGCTCCAGGCGTGCAGAGACCGATAGTTGTATCTTAGATGGTTGCATGGAAGCTTTTAAGACCCAAGATGCTACTCACCAACTAGGATGTAGAACATTACCTTTATGAGCTATGTTATGCCTATTGACCAAATTGCCCCCTGAGACTGTGGTCCTAGATCCTCAAACCCAGTAACCCAATCCCACAAAGTGTTTGTTTATGTCTAGTAAGTATCCATAACTGTACTTAAAATATATACAGCACATTCAAATCTGTATATATATTTGCCTACAGAAACACCTATACATGAACACTCATATATTCATATGTGCTTACCTGTTCATGTATAAGCATACATATCTACCTATATGTAACCACACACATATTTTTGTTGTTATTACTGTTGTTGCAAATATACAGCCACATCTTACCTCACATAAGATGGCCTGCAAATTGCTTCCTAATTTTATTTTGATGATCCTTCCTTAACATTGCTGGGCTCACTTTCTGTTTGTGAACTTACGTCTTTTCTCTCAGACAGAGATTGGTTATTTTCTTTGTAAAAGGTGTATTTTTTTTTTCTCGTTCATGTAACTAAAATCATTGTCTTTTTGTTGCCACTGATGTCTTAAAACAACCTGTGCCTCCTAATTTTGTCCTGATTTACTAATTTTTCTCATAAGAAAGCCTGGTCAGGAAAAAAATACCTGTTCAACTATTGCTGCAAGTGGAGGCTCACTTAATATTATTTTAATATATGTGAGAATTAAAGTAAAATGACAGATAAAATATTTTGTTTTTGGTAACTAGAAGTTCACTGGATAACTATTAAAAGTAATATTAGTAGAAAAGTAATTGTGGGAAAAGTATAATTTTTTTTTTTAAATAAAAGTGAATGGTAAAGAATTTGAATCGGTGAATAAAGCTAAGATAAATCTGATGGTTTCAAGGAAGAGAAGTTATGAAGGTTAATAGCATGTGGAGATAGAGGTAGAGAATGACACTATATAATTTTGTGTTTTATTTTATTGGTAAGGATCACCTCTGAAAGCAAATCAACTCAATAAATATGTATACTAAATTGATCATTTGAAAAGCACTGTCTTGGGGACTATAGAGGTTATACTGGCATAACCTGTTTAATAAAAAAAATGATCCAGTCAATAAAATATGATTCAAGATGTAAATGGTTAAAGTAAGAGTTGAGGTGGAGGATATTCCCAGAAGAAGTGGAGTGACCTTCATTCAGTACATATCTATTGAGGGAGCACAATCTATCAAATTAGTTTCAGGCTAGAAGGAAACGAATGTCACTCAGTAGCTAAGCATTGTCCTGTGACTCTTATAAGTTGTCATAACTATTTATTTCTAAGCAGAAATTAATATTAGAACAATAACAATGCTATTATATTACAAGCACTAGTAATAATGTCTGATCCAGAGAAGGGAATGATTCAGCAGTTGTTACCCTGGGTGGTGCAATGGTTAACACAATCAGCTTCTAACTGAATGATTAGAAGCTCAAATCCAACCAGAGGCACCTCAGAAGAAAGGCCTGGTGATATACTGATAGTTCCTGACTTACAACTTATTCCAGTAACGATGAAACACAATTACGACCACCTTTTTTTTTTTTTTGATATCTCTTACAGTTAGTGATATGTACTACGTACAGTGTTGCACAGAAATCAAATTGACTATATCTGTGGAAAGAGACAATGGAAAAGCTCAATATCACCAATCAGAACAAGGCCAGGGCCAACTGCAGAATAGACCATCCATTTCTCACATGCAAGTTCAAGTTGAAGCTGAAGAAAATTAGAACAAATCCACAAGAGTCAAAATAAGATCTTGAGTATATTCCACCTGAATTTGGAGACCATCTCAAGAATAGATTTGACACATTGAACACTAATGACAGAAGATCAGACAAGTTGTGGAATGACATTAAGGACATCATACATGAAGAAAGCAAAAGGTCATTAAAAAGGCAGGAAAGAGAGAAAAGACAAAAATGAATGTCAGAAGAGACTCTGGAAGTTGCGTTTGAACACAGACTGGAAGAAATTATGAAGTAAACGTGCTGAACAGAAGATTCAAAGGACAGTTTCAGAAGACAAAGCACAGAATTATAATGAAATGTGAAAGCTCCTGGAGTTAGAACACCAAAAGGGAAGATTGCAGTTAGCATTTCTCAAGCTAAAGAACTGAAGAAAAAATTTAAGCCTTGAGTTGCAATATTGAAGGATTCTATGGGCAAAATACCGAAAGATGCAAGAAGCATCAAAAGAAGATGGAAGGAATACACATAGCATTTTGTGCAGAGGGAATTCAATGAAAGTAATTGCTAACAAAATATACAAATTTGTTAAGTAAGGAAAAAGTTAAAAGGAGAATTCTGTGGAATCTATAAAGTAGCTGCTACACCTAGAGCGGAAGGAATTAGGGAAGAGGTTGACGTTATCAAGATTTAGACAATTGGAAGAGGGCATTGAAATCTGAAAATTCGACCTCTGTGGAGAAGTTGCTGCTGAGCTGCTGCTGGTATCCCTCACAGGAGGAACGCCATTAGGCTTGGGACCTGACCTCTGAGGAGTGGGTGTTGGTGTTGGTGTCTCTGAAAAAAAAAAAATAATAATAATACAATGAGGCTGTTTTTTCCAATGTTGGAAAAACTCCAAACTTAATGCAGCTGCTTCTACAGGAAGGAAGTGCTGAGGTGATGCTCACAGAAACTGCAAGCAGACAGGAAGCCAATAGGTCAGAGCAAATCTCCTCTCTCCTCCAGTCTTGATGTCTCCCTCTACCAGTCTATATTGACAGAGCCTAGGAGAGAGTCACTGGCAAAGGAGAATATGGACAAGTGGGTTAGAAGCTCAGAGGTAATAAGCTAATAACTGGCATGGCATTCAATCTTGTGTGCTAGAGGATTAAAAAGTTATTAATATAAATGCTAGTGAATTTAATTTTAAAAAATTAAGCAGGGAACTTATTTCTTCTTTGGAAGGAAGCCTATATTTAAATGAATACAGAAGCAATTTGACCTATTAGTATAGTGATGTGACAAAGTTAAAATGTAATCTTAATATCACGCTCTTTAAATATGGAAGGAATTTTAGGGAGTATGGTATACAATGATATCTCTCATTTTTTAAAAGAAAAAATATTTCATAAGATCATTATCAACTTGCCCAAAGTCATAACTATTAAAGACAGAAGGAAAACTAAAACTCAGGATCTGTATTCTTGTTTTCTATTTATTATGATACAAGTCTCCTTTCTTCATTTATAGATACATAACATTTGTAGCAGAAAATATTTTGAATATCTTTATTTTTTATGTAAGGATTAATTGATTAACTGAAGCCCTAAACATGAAATAACTTGTCAAAATTATGGAACAAGTCAGTAGTCAGTCTCCTTCCCTCCTTGTACCACAGCTTTTCCCTCTACGTCATACTATCTCTTCAAACAACGCTGTGAATATCATTCAATTTTTGGGAAAATCTAGTTACCATGGACTAGTGTTTTATTAGCATCTATTAAATGTTTGAACACAATATTAAATATGTTAAAATGATTATAAATGTACTCTAACGCCTCCGAAACACATCACTAGATATAGTACAACCCAGTGAACCATTTCCCAAGCCCAGATATAGAATTTGTAGAAAAAACTGACAGTATGGGAAATCAATAATCTATCAAGATATATCAGGAGGGATCAATCCTGGGAGAAGGACATCATGCTTGGTAAAGTAGAGGGGCAGCAAAAAAGAGGAAGTCGCTTAACGAGATGGATTGACACAGTGGCTGCTGCAATGGGCTCAAGCATAGCAACAATCATGAAGATGGTGCAGGACTGGGCAGTATCTCGTTTGGTTGTACATAGGGACCAACTCAGTGGCACCTAATAACACCAACAACAAAATCAACATATATACATTTGTTATCTACTATTGTGTAGTAATATTACCCAAATTAAATCTCTTAAAACAAGCATTTACAATCTCATAGTTTCTGTGGGAAGGAATCCCGCGGTGGTACAAATGGTTAAGTGCTGGACTACTAACCGAAAGGTTAGGAGTTTACACCAAACCAGAGGCCTTGGATATAAGGCCTGGCAATCTGCTTCTGAAAGGACACAATTTCTGTGGGTCAAGAATCAAGGTGTGGCTTAGCTGGGTTCTCTAGTTCTGGCTCTCTTACAAAGCTATAGTAAAGCTGTTGGCGGGTGGATTCAAACCACTGACCTTTTTGTTAGCAGCTGAGTTCTTAACCATTGTGCCATAAGGGATCATTATCTCAAGGCTTACTTTGGAGGAATTCACTTCCAACTTCACTCATGAGGCTGTTAGACGTCTGTAGGTTCTCAATGGCTCTTGACTGGCCTAAGAAGATCCATTTCCAAGCTTATTCACACGACTGTCAGTGGACCTCAAGTTCTTACTTTCTACCAGCCAAATACATCAGTTCCACGTATGTTGACCTCATCATAGGGCTATTCACAGTATGTCAGCTTGTTTTCCTCAGAAAAAGTATTCCAACAAGGAGACACTGAGAGATGGCAAGAAGACAAGCATCAAATTATTTTTATAATATAATTTGGGATGTGACATCTAATCACTTTTATTGCATTCTATTAATATCAACAGGGGAATCATTTGGAGCCATTCTATAGGCTGCCTAATCTAAGGGCTATCTCCAGTCCCCAGAAGAAAAGAAAGTGCATATAGAGCTTCAGATTTAAAGTTAAAAAATCCAGACTTTATAATAGAATCACCAAACATTCCAGTCCACCATGATTTTTAAACCTAACTCCTGAGATCCTATAACATCATGATATACTATTCCTGGAGTTATTTTATTGCATACTCATTACAATGTTAATTGGTGATTCAAAATCTCTAGTGCGATGAGTGTAGTGTAGCTGACATTTATATTTTTATCTTCCAGCATTGAGAGTTTCTTTTTCAGCAAAGGACTGAAATTGTGGGAGACCCTTCTTTCTCACGTTCAATCCAGTAATCAGTTAATCCCTACACTGTCCACAGTGGTTAGCTTAATGAAAGGTGTTTGACCCAGATTAATAAGGCTCAGGTAATGGAATTTCATTGTCATCTGTTGAGATAGAAAACCCCTCTCCTTTCTGCTGCTTTTACCAAGAAGAAGATCCTAGACAGCAGATTCTGACAACTGTCGCCATAAATCAAGAGTCCTCCTGAGAATGACAACAATGCTGAAGGAGCTTAGAGTTTAGAGAGGTAGAGACAGTGAATCATGGGGTCATTTTTGGTCCCTTAATTCAGCTATCCTTGGAGGTAAGTCTTACTAGTAATCTGAAACAATAATATTTTATTTTATTATGCCTTTGCTAAGCATGTTTGAATTGGTTTTATAGAGCTTGCTATCCAGTGACTTCCAACTCATACAACTAGTATTAAAAAAAAAAAGTGGCAAGTACTTGTAAATTTTAGCATGACAAACAATAAGTAAAAGAGTGTTCTTTACATACATGCATTTCCACCCAGTGAAATCTAATATGTGGAATAAGTCAACCATCTACCATATACAGAATACAGAATATTTTGATTTAGACTTAAATATTGTAGAAGCAGAAATGATTTATTCTTTGAATAAAAAACTTCCAGTACTTATTTTGTCAGTCATATTTGTATGCCGAACTTAATTATTTCCGCTTAAGAAATGATGCGCTTTCACTTCAGGATCAAACTTTTAAGCAAATGCAAGGGATGTTTAAAGTGCCATTTGATATATCAAGTCACAACTGTATAAAGAGAGAACTAATTCTTTATCAGCAATTGAAGCAATGTAAAAGTTTGCAATTAAAAGAAACCCCAAAGTTATTTTTATATAAAATTTTCACCTTGTTATTAAACTGCTTTTAGTTATTAGCTTGACAGATCAAAGATTCTAATGTGTGTAGGTGGGAGAAAAATGTTTTAGCATAATTAAGTATAATACTTAACAGTAGGAATAAAGAATGCTTTCTGCACTCCTGCAATTTAGAAGCTGTGTGATTTCAGTACGTTTTCTGACTTCTCTGGTGTTTGAAAATCAAGTTATTTTCTCTGCAATGTTTGTTGTAGACTTTCTTCCATGAACTCTTCCAGCTAAAAATCACTTGCTCCAATAAAACAATTTTAGGGAAACTACTCAAAGTTCTATATGAAACATAAGCAGCACATCATGTCATTCTACTGCTTATAATTTTCAAGCTTATATGCCCTTGAGATGATATTTGTCACTTTTCACTGGGAATGTAAAGCCTTGAATATTTATCTTTTGCTCGTCTTTCAAGAGTTTTTTCCCCCCATTCTTTACCCAACTCTCAGCTACTTTGTCATTCATTTCTTGCTCTAAGCTGTCTGCAGCCTTATGCATTGTGCAAGTGATATTTTTCTTTCTCTTGATAGTGGTAGTTTCTATACCCTCAGTTTGCCTAACATCTCCTCCTTTTCCATGTTTTACCTTAAATACCTTAGTTTGCCTATTTTTGAACTTTCAATAATAAAACCATGCTTAATATGTTTATTTTGGAATGGATGCATTTTATCAGAATATTATTTGTGAGAATTCTTAATATTGTTTCATGTAGATAGAGTATATTTTCATTGTTATATAACGTTCTCTTTTATGAATACATTGAAATTTGCTTGCTTTTTCATTCAACTGTTGATGAACATCTATGCAGGCTATCTCCCATTTTTTTCTACTATAAGTAATGTTTCTGCAAACATCCTCATCCATGTCTTTTCTTGAACATACGCCTGCTTATCTTTTGAGTATACACACACACGCAGACATACACAATATGCTCAAACACACAAACACAGGAGTGAAATTGGTAGCAGGATGTGAGTCATAGGACACCCTTATGTAAATACTGAAAAATATTTTCCCAATGTACTTGTGTTTTTTAGCACACCAACCAGCAAATAAATGATACCAAATGAAATTATCAAATACTCCATAGCCTTGTTGATGCTTCGTTTTGTCCTTTTTGTTTTTGTCTTTTTGTTTGTTTCTGGTCTTTCTTGAGCATATCGACACTATCGCACTTTTTATTTATTCACACATATTAACACAAACTTGCTGGGATTTGGTTTAAGAGCGCACTAAATCTATAGATAAATTTGTGGAAAATTTACTAATGATTGAAGAACAGAAGAATTGTGGAAAGACCTCAAGGACATCATACATGAACAAAGTGAAAGGTTATTGAAAAGACAGGAAAGAGGGAAAGACCAAAATGAATATCAGAAGAGACTGTGAAAATTACTTATAAGCACAGAGTAAATAAAGTGAATGAAAGAAATTCTGATATAAAAGAGCAGAAGAAGTTAGAGGATGGTTTGAGTAGACAAGTTAAAGTAGTACAATAAAACTTGCAAAGACCTGGATTTAGATAACCAAATGAAAAGAATGTAATTGGCATTTCTCAAGCTGAAAAACTGAAGTGAATATTCAAGTTCTGACTTGCCTTACTGAAGGATTCTATGGACAAAAACATTGAAGCATCAAAAAAAGATGGGAAGAGTACACAGAATCACTGTACCAAAAATTTTTTGGTCTATGTTCAATCATTTAAGTTACCACTGGTAATGAAGGAAGAAGTTCAGGTTTCACTGAAGGCACTGGTGAGAAACAAGGCTTCAGGAATTGACAAAGTACCATCTGAGATGCTTCAATAAACAGATGCAACATTGTAAGTGCTTGATCATCTGTATCGAGAAATTTAGAAGACAGCTACCTGGCCAACCGACTGGAAGAAATCCATATTTATGCCCATTCTAAAGAAAAGTAATCAAACAAGCGTGGAAATTATCAAACAATATCATGAATATAACATGCTAGCCAAATTTTGCTGAGGATAATTAAAAAATGAGAGCAGCCGTATATCAACAGAAAATTGCTAGAAATTCAAGCGAATTTAGAAGAGGATGTAGAACAAGGGATGTCATTGCAAATGTCAAATGGCAGAAAGCAGAGATTACCAGAAAGATGTTTACCTGTGTTTTATCTACTAAACTAAGGTATTTTGACTGTGTGGATCATAACAAATTATGGAGAACATTACAAAGAATGGGAATTCCAGAACATTTAATTATGCTTATGCAGAAACTGTGTAAGGATCAAGAGGAAATTGTTTGAACAGAGCAAGGGGATACTGTGTGTTTCAGGATTGGAAAAGGTCTATGGCAGAGTAGTATCCATTCACTTTACGTATTCAGTCTGCATGCTGAGCAAATAATCCTGGAAGCTGGACTATACGAAAAAGAACACAGCATCAGGATTAGAGGAAGACTCATTGACAACCTGTAGTATGCAGATAGCACAACCTGGCTTACTAAAAGTGAAGAGGACTTGAAGCACTTACTGATGAAGATCAAAGGCTACCCCTTCAGTAAGGATTACACCTTCAGTGAAGATTCCATCTCAACATAAAGAAAACAAAAATCCTCACACCTGGACCAATAAACACCATCACAAAAAACTGACAGAAAACTGAAGTTGTCATGGATTTCATTCTACTTGAATCAAAAAAATCAACTTCCATGGAAGGAAATGAAAAACAAACCATACCCGTTGCCATTAAGTCGATTCCTACTCATAGAGCCCTATAGGACAGGGTAGAACTGTCCTATAACTTTTCCAAGGGGAAGCTGGCAGATTTGAACTGCTGACCTTTTGATTAGCAGCCATAGCTCTTAACCACTGTACCACCAGGGCTTCATGGAAGTAGCAGTCAAGAAATCAAACTACATATTGCATTGGTCAAATCTGCTGTAAAAGACTTCTTTAAAGTTCTAAAAAGCAGAGAAGTCACTATGATGACTAAGGTCTGCCTGAACCAAGTCATGCTCTTTTAAATGCCTCATATGCATGAGAAAGCTGGGCAGTGAATAAGGAAGACATAAGTGATATATTTGAATTGGAATGTTGGCAAAGAATATTGAATATCCCACGGATTACTAGAAAGTCAAACAAATCAGTCTTTAAAGAAATACAACCAGAATGCTACTTAAAAGTGTGGATGGTGAGATTTTGTCTTGCTTACTTCGGACACATCATCAAGAAAGACCAATTACTAGGCATCATGTATGAAAAAGTGGAGGGTCAACAAAATTGAGAAAAACCCTCAATGAGACTGATTAACACAATAGTTTCAACAATGGGCTCAAATGTATCAAAGACCATGGAGATGGTGCAGAACTGTTCTGTTTTACATAAGGTCAGAGCCAACTCGAGGACAACTAACAAGTAACAAATGAACATGATACCCTGCTCCATATATTGAGTTCCACTTTAATGTATGTCAATGTTAACATACAGTTTATGTGCAGAGGTTTTCAACATTTTAATATTTATTTTTAGATATTTGACATTTTTGAGGCTTTAAAATATCTTTTATTTTTCTGTTTATAATATGTGATGGTATATAGTAATTCAATTATTTTTTAATTTACCTTATATTCAATGACCTAACCAAATTTACATATCAATTCAAATAATTTATTTGTAGATTCTTCTGGATTTTCTACTTACCCAAGCATATTGTCTACAATTAATAGCAGTCATTTATTTCTTTCCAATTTTTGTAACTTTTGTTTAATTTTTTTGTTCCCCATTGAACTGGCAAGGACCTCTAATGTAATGCTGAATAGACATGATGATAGATGACATGTTTTCCCAATGCGAATTCAGGGGAAACCACTGACTTGTTTGGATATTTTTGTTGCAGTGATTGTTAATTATCTGTATCAGATCGAAAAATGCCATTTTCTGCCTAGCCTATTAAGCCTTTATGCCATAGTTAGAGATAGCATTTTACTGAATGATATTTCTACATCCTTTGATATCCCCATATAATTATTTGTCTTTATTTTGTTAACATATGGTAAGTTATATTGATTGATTCTTGAATGTTGAACTAATAATACATTCCTAGAATGAATCTAATTTTATCATAATCTAGTTTTTCTTTACAAATAAATATATAAATTTGGTTTAATAATATTTATTCAAGATTTTTTGTCTATGTTTATGAACCAGATTTGCTAGGTTTTGCTATCAGGTTTACATAGTCTCCAAAGTGAGTTTATAAATATTTCTCTTTATCTGTTTTATGAAATTGTGAACATGTGGATTTATTTTTTCTTATATATTTGGTAAAGTTTACAAGGGAAGCAATCTCAGCCTGTAGTTATCTTTATGAGATTGTTAAACAGATTACATTTTTAATAGCTGTAAGATAATTCAGATATTTTTAATTTTCTTATGTTGGTTTGTATTTACATAAGTTGTAATTTCTAGAACATTTTTCTATTTCAACTACATTTTGAGATTTATTTTATAAAGGTGTTCATAATATACTTTTATAACCATTTTCACGTCATCAAGATCTCTAGTAATATTCTCTTTATCATTACTGTTATTGATCACTGGAACTTCCGTCTTATATCCTGATCTGACTCATCAAGCTAATATCAATTTCAATAGTATATTTGCTTCTTAAATGTTTATTTTCCAGCTGATGATTTTTTAATGAGGAGAATACTTATATTATTGATTTTTTCAGCCTATATTTTATTGAATATGCAGTTAGACTATATCTTTCTTTCACTCACAATACAAAGCTGTAGTATTTTGACATTCAATTAAGCAATATTTAAATTTACTGTGAATTTTTTATCCCAATAAGTGGTCATTAATTTCCAGACTCAGTTTATTTTAATATTGATTTTTAAATTAATCCCATGATTATTAGATAACACCATTATTTTAAGCCATTGATATTTCTTGTGATTGCTTTGTGGCCCAGCATGTGATAAATTATAATGTTCCATCATGTATACCTGCAAAGAATGTATATTTTGAAGTTGTCAGACTCAGGTCAAATTTAATAATCACATGATTCCTATATTGTATGGGCTTACTAATTTTTCTTTTTTTTTCTGTCAGTTTATCAGTTACTGAGAAAGCTATTTAAAAACCTCTGCACTGGTATTTTTATTTTTCTATTTTTTTATGTTAATTTTAGTTGTATAGATTTTGAGACCATATATAAGGCTATAAGTACTTATAATTCTTATATTTCTATGATGAATTGTAACTTTTATTATGATATGTTATCATGGTATTTCATTATCATTATGCAGTTTTTCTTCACCTGTAAAATGATATATGATTGACAAAGAACTCATGAGAAAGAACAGTATCAGCTGCAAGGCTCACCTCCCTTCCTTACTAGATGTGGCCACCAAGCCCTTACTACTTTGATTGAAACCCAATGCATTCAATAAATGTTTTTTGTTGTTCTTGTTTTGCTCGTTTTGTCCAGTTAGTTTAGTTTCTCTGTAGGAGAAACACTGCCACAATTTTCAGAAAAGGTCCACTTTATTTTCACCCCATTTCACAAATTAAATTTTAATATCTTGACAGTAGGTTTTTCATCTAAGCATCTAATTCAGTAAGTGTATCTAATCTAGTTGGTGCTTTATACTCTGAATATATGAATATATCGATGACGTACAAATAACGATTCCTCAAAAGACTAAGCTTAATAAAAATAAATATACAGGTCTTTTAAGTTGCAGTAAGAATAACCTGTGATAGTACGGCTAAAATTCAAAAGTGGTGAAAAAATAAACATCATAAAAAGCAAAATATATTATTTTTTTTTCTGAAGGCAAAGCTAAAGCAGTAGTAATGACTCATGCTGTTACATTAACAAACTTTAAATAAAAAAAAGATTTTACATATATATCTTACTTCATCCGCAGCAGAACTCTATAATACTTGAAACTTTGCCACTCTAAACCTTTCAATTTATCCATCTTGTGGTGACTATGTAAATGTGGAATTTCATATAAATCTTCTGTGACTGGCTCCTGTGTACTTCTACAGTCTTTAGTAAAGTTATATAGTTTTATACCTTCTTTGTTGTGGTTAGGTGCTGTCCAGTCAGTTCCAACTCATAATGACCATATGCACAACAGAACAAAACACTGTCCAGTCCTGTGCCATCTGCAGAATCATTGCTATATTTGAGCCCATTGATGCAGCCACTATGTCAATCCATCTCTTGGAGTGTCTTCCTCTTTTTCACTGACCCTATACCTTACCAAAACAGGTGAACATCTTTCCGGTATTCTCTGCTTTTGGCCAGGATCCATCTGACATTAGCAATGATATCACTGGTTCCACGTCCTCTTCCGAATCTGGCTTGAATTTGTGGCAGTTCCCTGTTGGTATAGTGCTGCAGCTGCTTTTGAATGATCTTTAGCAAAATTTTACTTGAGTGTGATATTAATGATATTGTTTGGTATTTTTGCCACTCGGTTGGATCACCTTTCTTGGGAATAAGCATAAATATAGATCTCTTCCAGTCCGTTGGCCAGGTTTTACAAATTTCTTGGCCTAGACAAGTGAGCACTTCCAGCGCTTCATCCATTTGTTGAAACATCTCGATTGGTATTCCATCAATTCCTGGAGCCTTGTTTTTCACCAGTGCATTCAGTGCAGCTTGGACATTTTCCTTCAGTGCCACTGGTTCCTGATCATATGCTATCTTCTGAAATGGTTGAACATAGTCAAATTCTTTTTGGTATAATGACTCTATGTATTCCTTCAATCTACTTTTGATGCTTCCCGTGTCATTTAATATTTTCCCCGTAGAATCCTTCAGTATTGCACCTTGAGGCTTGAATTTTTTCTTCAGTTCTTTCAGCTTGAGAAATGCCTAGTGTGTTCTTCCATTTTGGTTTTCTATCTCCAGGTCTTTGCACATGTCATTATAATACTTTACTTTGTCTTCTCGAGCCACCGTTTGAAATCTTCTGTTCAGCTCTTTTACTTCATCATTTCTTCAGTTCAGTTTAGCTACTCAAAGTTTAAAAGCAAATTTCAGAGTCTCTTCTGACATCCATTTTGGTCGTCTCTTTCCTTCCTGTCTTTTAAATGATCCCTTCCTTTCTTCGTGTATGATGTCCTTGATGTCATTCCACAACTTGTCTGGTCTTCGGTCATTACTGTTCAGCTAGTCAAATCTATTCTTGAGATGGTCTCTAAATTCAGGTAGGATATACTCAAGGTCGTACTTTGGGATCTCATGGACTTGTTCTAATTTTCTTCAGTTTCAACTTGAACTTGCATATGTACAATTGATGATCTGTTCCGCAGTTGGCCCCTAACCTTGTTCTGACTGATGATATTGAGCTTCTCCATTCTTTCTTTCCACAGATGTAGTCGATTTGATTCCTGTGTCTCTCCTGATATGTCCAAAGTACGTGAGATGAAGTCTCACGATCCTCACTTCTAAAGACCACTCTGGCTGTACTTATTCCAAGACAGATGTGTTTGTTCTTCTGACATTTTATGGTATATTCAATATTCTTCACCAACACCATGATTCAAAGGCATCAATTCTCCTTTGACCTTCCTTATTCATTGTGCAGCTTTCCAAAAAACAAACCTGTCACCATCAAGTCAATTGCAACTCATAGCAACCCTATAGGACAAAGTAGAACTGCCCCACAGGACTTCCAAGGAGCAGATGGTGTATTTGAACTGCCCATCTTTTGGTTAGCTTGGGTCAGGTGCACCTTAGTCCTCAGACATCTTTGCTTTTTAACACTTCGAAGATATCTTGTACAAAACATTTGCCCAATGCAACATGTTATTTGATTTCTTGACTACTGCTTCCATGAGCGTTGATTGTGTATCCAAGTAAAATGAAATCCTTGACAACTTCACTCTTTTCCCCATTTACCATGATGTTGCTTATAGTTTCAGTTGTGAGGATTTTTGTTTTCTTTATGTTGAGGTGTAATCCACACTGAATGCTGTAGTCGTTGATCTTCATCAGTACATGCTTTAAATCCTCTTCGCTTTCAGCAAGCAAGGTTGTGTCATCCACATACGGCAGGTTGCTAATGAGTCTTCCTCCAATCCCGATGCTTCGTTCTTCTTCATATAATCCAGCTACTCGTATATGTTACTAACTCCTTCACTGAGCCTCTGCATGTATGGTGATTTTTTTCATCTTCACATGCTCAGCCTTTCTTTGGCTGCCTTATTCTTATTCATTCCTTAAAATTTAAATCAAATATAATTTCTCACATAATCATTGCCTCATCTTTTGAACCAGTTAAGGCTTACTTTATTGTTAGCCTCAGAACTTTTTCCTCAGAAACCTGAATGAATATTATTGATATTGCCTTTCTCATAGATTTTCATGTAATAAATAACTTAAATGTAAAATGCAATCAGAAGACTGCCAGGCATATAATAATTATTCAAGAAAGTTTAATTGTTGTAATTATTATTTCTATTTTAATATAACATGTATATTTTCTAGTGAATAAATGATTTCCCCTAAGGATGTAAAGTTATTAAATGTCTACAGTGTACCCCATATCTAATGATCTTTTTAATGCTCTATGGCTGCCTTTCTTTTCAGCCATTTTCCATACTTCCCTCGTGGGTGTGGGTACATTCATATATATATAAATATATAAGTTTATACACTCATACATATGCACAGACACACACACATACATTTGTAATTAAATACCTGTTGGCAATCTTACTATAGTGTTTAGGACATAATATTTAAATAATTGCTTGGTAATTTACTGCTTTCTCCTGCTAATAGTGAAAATCCATACTTTACTGGCAGTAATTATTTAAAGAATTTGGAAAACTTCATTTCTTTTTTTTACTTTAACATCAAAATATTTTAGATATTACATTCTTTTTTGTTTGTTCATTTGAATTTGAATAACCAACATTTTCCCAGGATGGCAATTTGAAACCCAACAGTTTCTTTTTAGGCTATAACAAGTTTTATAATCATTTATATATATAACACCATTCATATCTGCTACATTTCTTTCCTTATAAGTTGGCAAAGTTAACATTTTTTGCACTTGAAAGGTGAAATGAAATTAATTATGGTACATATTGAAATATAGGTGGCTTTGGTTTGATGTGATGTGGTATATCAGCAGTTGGCTTCCTTTCCTTTTCCTCAGCTGCTTATTATAGTTGTCTATTTTCCTCTAAGGTTTTAAGGGTCAGGTTATGAAGATTATCAGATTTTAGTGATGATCACAAGTCAATCCATGACACTTAATGTATAGAACTCTGTTTACTTTGAAAATACAAATGCAAAAATATCATCTATTTTATAATTCAAACTAATATTGGAGATATACAGATATATATACAAGTATACATAAAGCAATTTTTAAAATATTTTTAAAATTGAGATTCTTTTTGGCTAGTAATTTATGTAATTCATAGTAAAACAGACAGATATTTGATGGTAACAAAACTTCTGAGTTATATTAAGCTTGAGTGTGATTAGAAAACTGTATGTGTGTGTGTGTACATTCGTGTATTAAAAAAATAAGTGCTGGGTCATAATAGATGGCTAGATGTATGGATAGAGATGGAGATAGAGATATAAATAAGATTTTCCTGTATGGATTAATATGAGTACAGAAGTCTGCAGAAAAGCCATGGCAATTTAACAATACAAACTCAAAATATTTTAAGGGTACGTGAAACTAGAGTGAATGCTGACCTCAAAAAAATTGAATTTATTGATTAAAATGTTATTTGATGGCTTGGAATATGGTTGGATGCTGACTTAAAATTGAGAATATTCATTACAATATAGAAAATGCATTATTTCTAAAAATATTGCTCTGTGATTTCTACAAGAACTTCCATTTTAAGATTCATTGGAACATTTATTTATATAGTTTATAAGCACTCTCCAGATCTCTAAAAATCTCAAGGAAAATTTCATCACAACCTAAATAGACTGCTTGCCTCTGGGTATGTTTTCTCAAGTTGTCTTTTCTGTTTGTTAGAGGTGAGCATACATATACATTAACTAATTGTATTTAATGGTTCTTTGAGAATGATCTACATAATAAACTTAAAAACAGATATGTAAATCATAAATATTAAAGAATATGTGTTCCAAATATCTTTTTCCTGTGTAACCTATTGTTTCAATATACTAAATATTTTAACTTCTGGTTAGGTATGTTATTTCTTCCAAATGTGCCCCAGTATAAATAAAGTACTAAACAAACAAACAAACAAAAAAAACCCTTTGCTGTTGAGTCCATTCCAACTCATATTAATAAATGTGATTAATTAATTTGTTACCTAAGCTGGTGTATATACGTATTCCAAAAATTATTAGCGGCCAAAAAATAGTGTTTAAATACCAACATAAATTAACAATACTATGTACGGATTTCTTTAATTTTCAATGTCTATCTTCAAACAGCAGGCAATTTAGCTTTAATTAATTTTTGTGACATAAACTAATAGAACAAATTTTATTAAAGTTAAATTAAATGAAACCTAAGAAACATGTCCATTAAACAGAAATGCTTTTTCAGTGATTGATAAGAAATGCAATAATTGGACAATCGAAATATGATTGGACCAAATCATTTCTTTTTTGTGTATCTCAACATGGTAGCTTATAATTGAACACTATTTGATTTTCTTGATGATATGACATATTATTTTAGGTTGTTATTGTTCTTAGGTGCTGTCAAGTCAGATCCAACTCATAGCGACCCTATGTACAACAGAATGAAACACTGCCAGGTTCTGCGTCATCCTCACAACACTTGTGATGCTTGAACCCATTGTGGCAGCCACTGTGTCTATCCCCTTGAGGGTCTTCCTCTTTTTTCTTGACCCTCTACTTTACCAAGCATGATGTCCTTGTCCAGGGACTGATGCCTCCTGATAACACGTCCAAAGTATGTGAAAAGAAATTTCACCATCCTTGCTTCTAAGGAGCATTCTGGTTGTACTTCTTCCAAGACTAATTTGTTCTTTCTTTTGGCAGTCCATGATATATTCAATATTCTTCGGAAACATTGCAGTTCAAAAATGTCATTTCTTCTTTGGTCTTCCTACTCATCATCCAGCTTTCCTATGCATGTGAGGTGATTGAAAATACCATGGCTTGAGTCAGGCACACCCTAGTCTTCAAGCTGACATCTTTGATTTTTAACACTTTAAAGAGGTCTTTTGCAGAAGATTTGCCCAATGCAATGCATCTTTTCATTTCTTGACTACTGCTTCCATGGGTGTTGATTGTGGATCCAAGTAAAATGAAATCCTTGACAACTTCAATCTTTTCTCCATTAATCATGATGTTGCTTATTGGCCCAGTAGTGTGGATTTTTGTTTTCTTTATGTTGAGGCGTAATCCATTGGAAGACTGTGGTTTTTGATCTTCGTCAGGAAGTGTTTCAAGCCTTCTTCACTTTCAGCAAGCAAAGTTGTGTCATCTGCATAATGCAGGTTGTTAATGAGTCTCCTTCTAGTCCTAGTGCTGCATTCTTCTTCATATAGTCCAGCTTCTTGGAGTATTTTCTCAGCGTACAGATTGAATAAGTATGGTGAAAGGATACGACCCTGATGCACAACTTTCCTGACTTTAAACGACACAGTATCCCCTTGTTCTGTTCGAACAACTGTCTATTGATCTATGTACAGGTTCCTCATGAGCACAACTAAGTGTTCTGGAATTTCCATTCTTTGCGATGTTATCCATAATCTGTTATGACCCACACAGTCGAATGTCGTTGCATAGTCAATAAAACACAGGTAAACATCTTTCTGATATTCTCTGCTTTCAGCCAGCATTCATCTGACATCAGTGATGATATCCCTGTGTCCACATCCTCTGAATCTGGCTTGAATTTCTGGCAGTTCCCTGTCTATGTATTATTGCAGCTGCTTTTGAATGATTTTGTTTTAGGTGCAATACATTTTAAACAGATTTTTTCCTCTATTGATGTGTCTGCAATTTTATAAAGCATATGTACTTAGGATCCATACCAAAAATGTTAACACAAAGACACAATCACATTTAAAAAAAGTCACATTAAAATAAAATGCTTTATATGATCATTTTATATATTGATGTATTTTAGAGGAAGCTTTTTAAACAATGAGCCATATTTTCAAATTTTTCACAAAGTGCTCAAATTTAGAGAAAATATCAGTCTTTAATTAATCACAACAAAAAATTTTCCATGTACTTTGGGTCACTATGAGTCGGAATTGACTCCACAGCAGTGGGTTTGGTTTTGGTTTATATTTTATGAAAATTTTTCTTGATTTTTTTATAGATTAAAAAAAAATTGTTTCTTAAGTTGAAAAAAGCCACAACACCTGATCAGAATAAAGTAATTTCTAAGTTTTTATCATAGTTAACTCTTAGAAAGCATACCTAAAGTATGAGAAATGAATTATCTATAATTGTTAAATAAACTTACTAGTGGGGTATGAATTAGTAGACCAGAGAATGGACTTCATATTTATTTCCTTTAACCATAGAGAGATAATGTTTGAAACGGAGAACATCTTTTCTTTACTATGTATTTCCTGACTATCTTCTGCTTAAATCTTACTTTCAATTAAATCATGAAAGAAATGTTCTCCCAGTGTCACTAGCTAAACACAATCCATGCTTCTGAAAAACAATGCTATTTTGTTATATATCCTTATATTAAACACAAATCCCAGGACAGTGACATACATGCATGAAAGATAGTGCATAAATATAGTTTAACTGAATTTGGATAAGGGATTATACTTATTGTTGCCTATCTGCTCTAAAGAAGTTAACAGAGGAGATGTAGGAAACTATACTCTCTAATATTTTCAAGATACAGGGGCACAGGGGGAAAAAATTCTGTTGCAAGGCCAGAAGTCACATGCAAAAATACATAAATAAATTATCAAACAAATCATACTCAGAAAAGAGTGATCTCAGATTTCCAAATCAGTAGATTTCTATCTATTGGTCTTTGCCACATCCCTTTTTCCAAAGATTTCTCTGTCTGCTGATGAGTAAAGGAACACCGTCAGAAGTGGTGATGTATCTATAAGTAACATATAGTAACTTTTCCATTTCTAACATTTGACCTGCTGAATGTGCTTTACCATCAGTCTTCTCTTCAAAACTGGAAGAATTAGAAGTTGTTCCTTATAAAGAAAGGCTGGAAACTATCATTTGGCCCAAATACCTCATTTTACAAAGAGAAAATTGAGGTTGAAAAAGGTTAAATGACTTTTTCATGGTCATGCATGTATTCAACAGGATGTCAGTATAAGAACTCTTTTTTCTTTGCTAGACTTCAAAGATAGGCTCCAAATATGAGTCTCTCACACAAAACTCTGAGATTAAGTCTCACAATTTTAATAACTAAACCATACATAAATAAACTAGAAAGCTAAAAAGACATACCGTTTGTAAATTTTATTAGTTACTGAATCAGAAAAAATTGAAAATTGAGAAATGTATCAGTGTTAATTGACTTGTAGATCATTGGAAATATATATGGAATCTGAAAACCTTGAATTTAATCGTATAACCAGACTGATTTCCATTATTTAAAATAAAAGCACTCTGATTTAAAGGCACTCGTTGTTGTACTTGTTGTTATCAAGTTGGTTCCAACTCATAGCGACCCTATAGGACAGGGTAGAACTGCCTCCTAGAGTTTCAGAGGAGAGGCTGGTGGATTAGAGCTGCCAATCTTTTGTTAGCAGCCAAGCTCTTAAACATTGGGCCACCAGGGCGCCAAAGACACTAATTAGGAGAATATTTTTTATCTATGTTAAAATAATTGGTTAGATTAGCAATAATAAAATAATAATTGTCTTAGCCTGCATCAACTAAATCACTTTAATTTCTATGAAGTATAAATTTAGTTGGCATTTTTTATTTGTTTTGTGTGATTTGGAGAAATAGTTGGAAAAGTAAACACATCATCACCGTAAATATTCCATTAAATTTATTAATTAATTGAAAATTTAGTAGACTTTAAATAGTATTTTTGACTAGGACTATTTTCTCATCTATTATTTTCTTTAGAGCTCTTTAAAACGCAGTACCTCAAATTAAAATAAATAGAATATTGTTCTGGGTCTAATTCACAATGGTAATTCCTTTATTTGATTTTGATAAACTTATTTTTCCCCACCTTATGATAAAAAATTGTTTCAATTTTAAGTATCACATGAAGATTATACAGTAAAACCTGTGAAAGCCAGAACCTGTGTAAGGCGGAAAGCTATCAGAGAAGGAAAACTCAAATATTCTCCACTAACATAGAGTGATAAAAAAGTGGTAAACTTGCACCCTGTCAAAGGTGGAATACTTGCACAACCCAGAAAAACAAGGCAATGCCATCAAGTTCCAGCTCTCACAGGTTTCACAGCAGTAGAATTTTTTCCACATTTTAGTTTTTCTCAACCACACACCGATGAAGGAAGTATAACAATTGTTTTTAACTTAAAAGAGATTGGCAGACATAAGATAAGCTTCTTGAAAGAGTAGGAAAAGAATGAGTTTATAAAACTCTATTATTTCCACATAAGGTCAAGTTTCATTAATAAAAACCTAAGTGTCACAGCCTCTAGTTATATTGTTTTCACTGAACTGAAATATTCTTTTTAATTATTATATTATTGAGTTGGATTGAATAGGAGGGCCATATTTTCCTACAATGTGGTATTGATTGATTTTTACTTCTGTATTTTACCAGGTTTTCATACCTGCTAATGATTTTTTTCATCTAACATATTTTGGAAACAAGCATTTATCATTCTGCAATATATTGAGTCCCAGTGCTATTAAAAAAAACATGTGGTTTTAACCATTTGCCATGCAGTCTGATAGTAGAATCAATCTATTTCTGGTTGGGAATCACGATAGGAACAAAAGCATCATTTTCATCTGAGGCCTTCACAGACTTAGCTCTGTGAAGATCTAGGAGTAGTTAGCATTTTTTAAAAACCCTACACATGTTTATGTTGCATTATTCAAGTCATTGGCAACAGCCAGAGTTGCAAATTTTGTTGTATATCTTCCATAAAATATAGCTTTAGACTCTAATTTAAGCATTGCATTCAGACTGTAATTTTGATGCTCATTTTTTTGTTGAAATAAGATTGTGAAATGCCATGTAAATTAATGTATAGCCTTACAGAGCTAAAACAGTGTTTCTCAAACCTGACCTTTAGGTGTCTTGCACAAACTTTCCTGGAATGGTTGCTAAAATGAAAATTTTGGGATCTGTCCCAAGACATACTGTATCAGAATCTCTGGGACTGCAGTTGACTTATCTACATTTTAGAAAAGATCTTAAATTCATATAAATATTCATCTTGGAATTAGCGTCATAAACTAATATATTGTGCTGTCTTAGTCATCTAGTGCTGCTCTAACAGAAACACCACAAGTGGATAGCTTTCACAAAGAGAAATTTATTTTCTCACAGTCTAGTAAGCTAGAAGTCCAAATTCAGGCATTCAGCTCCAGCAGAAGGCTTTCTGTCTCTTTCGGGTCTGAAGGAAAGTCCTCCTCATCATCAGTCTTTCCCTGGACTAAGAGCTTCTTTGTGCAGGAACCTCAGGTCCAAAGGACAAGCTGTGTTCCCAGTGCTTCTTTCTTGGTGGTATGAGGACCCCCAACTCTCCACTCGCTTCCCTTTCCTTTTATCCTTTTATCTACCTAAACTAACACAAATTGAGGTATAGCAACTAAATAAACCTATAACAAAATAAAAGATTGAGAAGGTAATTAAAAACCTCCCAACAAAAAAAAGTCCTGGCCCTGACAGTTTCACTGGAGAATTCTATAAAACTTTCAGAGAACAGTTAACACCACTACTACTAAAGGTATTTCAGGGCATAGAAAAGGATGGAATACTCCCAAACTCATTCTATGAAGCCAGCATAACCCTGATACCAAAACCAGGTAAAGACACAACAAAAAAATAAAATTACAGACAAATATCCCACATGAGCATAGCTGTAAAAATTCTCAACAAAATTCTAGCCAATGGAATTCAACGACATATCAAAAAAAATAATTCACCCATGACCAAGTGAGATTCATACCAGGTATGCAGGGATGGTTCAGCATTTAAAAAAACAATCAGTATAATCCATCACATAAATAAAACAAAAGATAAGAACCACATGATCTTATCAGTTGTTGCAGAAAATGCATTTGACAAAGTCCAACACCCATTCATAATAAAAACTGTCAGAAAAATAGTAATAGAAGGGAAATTCCTCAATATAATAAAGGACATTTATGCAAAGCCAACAGCCAACATCATCGTAAATGGAAAGAGTCTGAAAGATTTCTCTTTGAGAATGCGGAACAAGACAAGGATACCCTTTATCAGCACTCTTATTCAACACTGTGCTGGAGGTCCTAGCCAGAGCAATTAGGCTAGAAAAAGAAATAAGGGGCATCCAAATGAATAAGGAAGAAGTAAAAGTATGTCTACCTGCAGATGATACGCTCTTATACACAGAAAACCTCAAAGAATCCACAAGAAAACTACTGGAACTAAAAGAAGATTTCAGCAAAGTATCAGGATACAAGATATACAAAATCGGTTGGATTCCTCCACACCAGCAAAGAGAACTTCAAAGAGGAAATTACTAAATCAATTCCATTTACAATATCCCCCAAAAGGATAAAATACTTAGGAATAAATCTAACCAGAGATGTAAAAGACCCATACAAAGAAAACTACAAGATATTACTGCAAGAAACCAAAAGAAACCTACATAAGTGGAAAAACATACCTTGCCCATGGATAGGAAGAGTCAACATTGTGAAAATGTCTATTCTACCTAAAGTGATCTACAGATACAATGCAATCCTGATCCAAATTCCAACGATTTTTTTTAATGAGACAGAGAAACAAATCACCAACTTCTTATGGAAAGGGAAGAGGCTCCAGATAAGTAAAGCCATTAATGAAGAAGAAGGACAAATTGGGATTCCTCACACTACCTGATTTTAGAACCTATTATACTGCCATGGTAGTCAAAACTGCCTAGTACTGATACAACAACAGATACATACACTAATGGAGCAGAATTAAGTTTCCAGACATAAATTTAACCACCTATGAGTAGCTGATATTTGATGAAAGCTCGAAGTCCTTTAAATGGGGAAAAGAGAGTCTCTTTAGCAAATGGTGCTGGCATAACTGGATATCCATCTGCAAAAAAATGAAACAAGACCCATACCTCACACCATGCACAAAAACTAACTCAAAATGGATCAAAGACCTAAATATAAAATCTAAGCGATAAAGATCATGGAACTAAAAATAGGGACAATGCTAGGAGCCCTAGTCCATGGCATAAACAGAATACAAAACATAACTAACAATGCACAAACACCAGAAGAGAAACTAGATAACAGGGCCCTCCTAAAAATCCAACATTTATGCTCATCAAAAGACTTCACCAAAAGAGGAAAAAGACAACCTACAGACTGGGAAAAAAAATTTGACGTATCTGATCAGGGTCTAATCTCTAAAATCTAAAAGATATTGCAAAACTTCAATAACAAAAAGACAAATAACCCAGTTAAAAAATGGGCAAAGGAGATGATCAAGCATTTCACCAAAGAAGACATTCAGGCACCTAACAGATACATGAGGAGATGCTCACAATTATTAGCCGTTAGAGAAATGCAAATCAAAACTACAATGAGATACCATCTCATCCCAACAAGGCTAATATTAATCCAAAAACCACGGAATAATAAATGTTGGAGAGGTTGTGGAGAGACTGGAAAACTTATACACTGCTGGTGGGAATGTAAAATGGTACAACCACTTTGGAGATCAGTTTGGAGCTTCCTTAAAAAGCTAGAAACAGAAGTACTGTATGATCCAGCAGTCCCACTCCTTGGAATATATCCTAGAGAAATAAGAGCTGTCACATGAATAGATATATGCACACTCGTGTTCATTGCAGCACTGTTCACAATAGCAAAAAGATGGAAACAACCTAGGTGCCCATCAACAAATGAATGGATAAACAAATTATGGTATATACAC
>NW_004444261.1:379297-397720 GCF_000243295.1 Trichechus manatus latirostris
CACACAATGGAATATTACACAATGATAAAGAACAACGATGAATCTGTGAAACATCTTAGAACACGGAGGAATCTGGAAGGCATTATGCTGAGTGAATTTAGTCAATCGCAAAAGGACAAACATTTTATAAGACCACTATTGCAAGAACTCAAGAAAAGGTTTAAACACAGAATAAAACATTCTTTGATGGTTACAAGGGTGGGGAGAGAGGAAGAAGGGTATTCACTAACTCGATAGTAGAAAAGATTTATCTTAGGTGAAGGGAAGGACCACACACAACACAGGGGAAGTCAGCATAAATGGACTAAACCAAAAGCTCAGAAGTTTTCTGAACACAACCAAACACTTTGAGGGGCAGAGTTGCAGGGGCGGGGGTCTGGGGACCATAGTTTTGGAGGCATCTAGGTCAATTGGCATAACAGTTTATTAAGAAACTGTTCTGCATGCCACTTTGGTGAGTGGTGTCTGGGGTTTTAAAAGCTAGCTAGTGGCCATCTAAGATACATCAATTGGTCCCAACCCACCTGGAGTAAAGGAGAATGAAGAACATCAAAGACACAAGGAAAATATTAGACCAAGAGACAAAATGGGCCACATAAACCAGAGACTGCATCAGCCTGAGACCCGAAGAACTAGATGGTGCCTGGCTACCACCAATGACCACCCTGACAGGGAACATGACAGAGAGTCCTGGACGGAGCAGAAGAAAAGTGGGGTGCAGAATTCAAATTCTAGTAAAAAGACCAGACTTAATGGTCCGACTGAGACTAGAGGAACCCCAGAAGATATATCCCCCAGACTCTTTTTTAAGCCTGAACTAAAACCATTCCTGAAGCCAACTCTTCAAGATTTGACTGAACTATAAAACATAAAATAATACTTGCAAAGAGGTGCATCTTAGTTCAAGTCGATACATGAGACTAAATGGGCACCTCTTGTCTGGAGGCGAGGTGAGAAGGCAGAAACGGGCAGGAAATGTTTGAATGGACACGGGTAATCCAGAGTGGAAAGGGGAAGTGAGCTGTCATATTATAGAGATAGTAACTAGGGTCACATAACAGTATGTGTATAAATTTTTGTATGAGAAAGTAACTTGAAAGTCGTAAACTTTCACCTAAAGCACAATAAAAAAAAAATTTAAAAAAATTCAAAGCAGAAAATAATCAGGTCTTGAAAGGGATAAGTGAGTTGAAGTCTTGTCATCTTCGCTTCTAATGTATATTCTGGCTGTATTTCTTCTAAGACTGATTTGTTCACTCTTCAGGAAGTCCACTGGGTATTCAGTATTCTTCACTGACAGCTGTCTGTCAGTTTGTTGTGTTGTGGTGACTTGTGTTTTGGCATGATGGTGGAAGCTATGCCACTGGTATTTCAAATACAAACAGGGTCACCCATGGTGAACAGGTTTCAGTAGAGCTTTTAGACTAAGACAGACTAGGAAGAAAGACCTATAGAAATAATTCTGAAAATTAACCAATGAAAACCCTATGGATGAGTAGAATTATTAGTGAAAAATAATGTGGTAGGAATTATTTTCAGATTTATTGCAAAATATTATACCAGCCTCTCTGTGAATGAAACATGAATATTTTTCTTCTCCACCAACTGATTACAACACATCCTCCATAAGGCCAAAGATGAGACTTGAATAAGATGAGAAAGTCCAAAAGTATTTGGTAGCATGGGACTCTGTAACACACTTGTGTTATGTGGACCTGCCTTGGTCCAATCCTAAGTGTTGCATGTATGGATAACTTCTGTGCCCACTTGACATTATGATCCAGTAGATATGACAGTATCAGCTTTTGATGAGCAGTTCCACTCATATAGGTTGCTTAAATCCAGCCTCTTAACTTTTTACTTTTTAACTTTTTCTAGGGTCCAGTAGTATGCCAGCAACAGATTTTCAAAAATGAGTAATCATCTGCAACAGAAGGAATGTCCTAGAGTCTGTGCTGTGACTCTCCTCTTAGGGTTTGCCCAAATTAGACTCTTTCCACAGCTTCTTTACCTACCTCAAATACAGGTGGTACTGTTGGATATAGATTAAATGACTAGAATGACAGGTTAGCTTACAGTATCGCCTTGATTTGATGCGCAACTGTCTATTGTTCTGGGTCTCACGTAGAACTAACAGTCAGGAGTCACTTGATAACCAGTCTTTCCAAATCTGGTATGTGCTGCCTCGGAATTCCAAAGAGAACCATTGATATCTGTGCCTCCTTATTTGTAGTGGAGTGTGATGTGATAGACACAGTATTTGTCCTTTATCTTACAGCAAATGCCTGGCATGCAGCAGACTTTAAAAACTTCGTTAATGTGCCACGCTTATGATTCCTTGTAAGGTTCATCTTCCACCCTTTGGCATACTTGTAGTCAGCTAGAATATCCAGAGTATTTGCCACTTTTTATTCACCAAATCTGAGTAGCATGATGCTTAATTAGCTTGAAACATTGTATTACATTGATATTATCTAGAATGCCAGAATTAAGATCCTTGTGTAATCCCATGTTCATTTATTCTGGTGAATGACTGTAGGCCTTTTTCAGAGAAGAAAGAATATTTATAATACATATTTGTGATAATATTGAAGGATCATTCTTCAAGGGGATCCTAACTACTCTTCAATCAACGGTCTCTGTGATGGAGAACTAGTTTCTTTTGGAAAACTGGATAAAGAATAGCAATTTTTCATTGCCGATGCTGTCATAAACTTCTCTTCTTCAGTTCTTGAGTTTTTCCCTAGTTTCAGTAGTCAAGCAGTAACCAAGTAGGCAGCCCATCTCTCACATCTGAGAACACCAGGATTCCTTAGGCATTACTTTAGATCCCGGTGAATAAAAGTATACTGCTTGCCAGTCTCGGCTTGCTCCCTGGTAATTCAGTCTGCTTGTCTCTTTTGTTTAAGTACAACAACCTGACTTCTACTATTCAGAAGGCCTATCATTGCTATTGATAGTAGAGGGCCTAACTGAGATTTATGGAAGCATCTCATACTATCAATCCTAGCCACTACTGACCTTCTCACAATGCTGGTGCACATTCACTACTGCTGTTGGTATCACCTTTCTGGAAAGTATGTTCACAGGGTCCTCTTGGAAATATAGAAACAATTTCGCTTGTTTCAGATAAATAAAATTTATCTTAACACTTCTATTCATTGAGTCTTTTGATACCATCCACAGTACTTTTTGAAGGCATTTCTGGGATAAGTATCTCATTTATTGCAGACCACTATTGTTTCTAACTTCAAGTAGTGAGTTATACCTGCAGTGTATTAGGACTGATGAATCCTGAATAATCGGATAGTATTCCCGTGACAATAACCTCTACTTTAGCAAGCCTTAAATTTCTCCCTTTTTATTTCAGCATGTCCTCCTGGTTCTTCGAGAAACATATTAGCAGGATCCTGCAATTATTTCATTGAATAAGCTATTTCCTCCCAAAGCAGGAAATATATTCCCCTATTTGGTCTATGTTGAGATCTGACTACAGTTATTACTTTAGAGAGAAGCCACAGGAGTATGATCATAATCTTATGAGGAATTCATCTCAGTGGAGTCCCCATGTAAGATCTCAGGGTCTCATTCTTCTAAGGGCCCTTACTTTAAAATTGGATAAATGTGAACTTTAAACATTTAGTCTAATTGGAGCTATGAAATGTTTGTGATTATGTACTATGCTGGATACATAGTTATTACAAAAAAATCATAGATATACAAATAAAATTAATAATGTTATACATATGCATACACATATGCACACAAATATACAATTCCAATTCCAGAGAGCTTTTAAATTAATCAACCATTAATAATAGTAGTAGCAGTAATTGTATTGTACCACATTTTCAAAGTGTTATTTTACTACCCTCTTACAATTATCATTTTTTTAAAAAAAAAAGTTTAAATTTGTTATAATTTTTAAAAATTATGATGCCTTAGAAAATTAGTTTACCCAAATTTTTCCATATATAAAGTACCAAAACTTGGATTCAAATTGAGGTTCTCATAAATTGAGATGTTTTCTTTTTCTTCTTTATTGTGGTTAAAAAATGTTTTATAAAAACTTGAGTTTTTTTTTTTAACACACTTGTCTTAGGCTGGGTTCTCTAGAGAAGTAAAACCAGTAAAGCATATAAATATATGCAGAGAGAGATTTATATCAAGGAAATAGCTCACGTGATTATAGAGGCAGGAACGTCCCAAGTCCGCGGATTAGGAAAGAGGCTTCTCCTGATTCATGAATCCACAGGGGCTGGCGAGCTGAAGATTGGCAGGTCGGAGAGCAGAGCTCTTGCTCACAAGCCATGGAGAGCGACAAATCCCAGGATCAGCAGGTAAGCTGCTAGCTCAAGTCCAAAGAATGACAGGTCAGATGAACAGGAAGTAGCTGCAGGATCCAGAGAAGACGAAAGCCAGAATGTCCACTTATATACGCATACAGGCCACAGATACAAGGAAACTCCCTTTCAACTGATCAGCTACTCACAGCAGATCAATCACAGGGGTGATCACATATAAACACTGAGAATCATGACCCAGCCAAGTGGACCCACAATCTTAACCATCACAATACTAATTATCAGAAATAATATCAGAAAACTATCAAAAAGAAAGAATAAAGAAAATTATATCTTTATTCTTATATACAAACATATTGGTCATTCTATGTATAAGTGGATTACATGGTTGCAGCAAATTATAAGATTGTAATTTCTAACTAATTACCCTAGTATGTAGTGGCCAAGAAAATGTACCACTGAGATATTCTTCTGTGATGAATATAACTGACTAATGGTCCCAGTTGTTGTCTTTATGAATCCACCACCACATTTGTCCTGACACCATACTTTCTGCCGACGTCTCCTAAGCAATGGTAAGAGTGCAGCAAGTGTTCTAATGTGGGCGTGTTCTGAGAGACGTGGGCATCACTCAATCACCCTGGACAAATCTTTCTCGGAACTTTGCTGCAATCAAAGACTCTTTCTACCCACACCTTGCCCCCACCCAACCCCCACTAAAAACTTCACAGGAATCAGGTCTCTTTTGTATTCTGAAGGCTCTCCCCAACTTCCCTGGGTATCTCCCCCTGCCTTTACAGGCATCTCCCACGTCTATCCCTGTCTTAGAGTCTACTTCTCTAAACTAACACAAGTGGTGTCAGGAATGTTCCCAGGAAACAGAAGTTAAGATGGGACTTGTAGATTGGCTCACTCACTGTCTGATGGGCAAAGAGGATGTCCTTCTAAGTGGTATATCCCTAATACAAAATCCTGATTCAGTTCCTGGTTATTTCACCAGTACTTACCTGGAAAAAATATCCTAAATATTCATCCTTGCAGTTGAAATAATCTGGACATTTGAAAGACATGGGGTAAGCAAAGCCTACAAAGACATCAGAGATAGCTGTTAAGTTACACTGACGCTCTACAGAGGGATAATTAGAAACTGAGGGAAAATGAAGCGTGAGAGCAAAAGAGTCTCTTTCATAGCTAACAAAGAAACACTTATCTCTTGCAGTGGAAGAGCAGAAAAAGCTGAATAGCAGACTGAAGATCTGATAGCTCTGTTATTGTTGTTGTTAGCTGCCATCAAATTGGTCCCTCACTCATGGCAAGTCAAGCACAGTGGAACAAAACACTGCTTGGTCCTGCACCATACCCATGGTGGGTTGCAAATCATAGTGGTAAGATCTCCAGGACTTTCTTCCTAGTCTATCTTAGTCTGAAAACTTTGCTGAAATCTATTCAGCATCATAGCAACATGCAAGCCTCCCCTGACAGATGGTTGGTGACTACACATGAGGTATATTGGTCAGCAATTGAATCTGTGTCTTCCTGAGGGAGGGTGAGAATCATACCACTGAACCACCAGTGCCCCCCAAAAAAATTTAGAGACAATTAAATGCTCAACCAAGTCATGTCTGTTATGAGAAGATAAAAGCCCTGGCCAAGAAAACCTGGACTATTAACACGTATGCCCAAGACATTTAGAAGGATGGTCCTAAGGATGTTGCCTCTGCAGAACCCAATGAATGCTCAAAGATCACAGGAACAGCCTGCACTGTCCTACAAAAACCTAGAACTTCCTCTCTATTAGAAGATGATGGAAAGACCTTTCATCCTTCAGAAAACAGGAACCCCCACTACACAGGAACTGCCAGACTTAAAAACCAGTATTGATTCTGATCATGGCAATCCCATGTGAGTCAGAGTAGAACTATGTTCCATAAGGTTTTCAATGCTGATTTTGTTTGGAGGTAGATCACCAGGCCTTTCCTCTGAGTTGCTTCTGGGCGGATTCAAACCTCCAGAGTTCTGGTTAGCAGCCAAGCACTTTCACTGTTTGCATTACCAAGGGACTCCAGACTATTAAGGAGAGTTAAATCACAGCATAACATCTGGTGATGTTCTGGGACTGACAAAGAGGAAAGAGACTAACATCAGAGGAGCTGCAAGAACTAGCTTTCAAATATACAACTATTGATCATTCCTAGTGGTCTAGAGAAAAACAGAAATAAGGAAACCCAAGATTCAGACAAGGAACCAGTCCAAACAAACTGTCTACATGAACCATGGCCTCCTCTACCCTGAGACCAGAAGAAGTAGACTATGCATGACTACCACTACGATACATTCTGTTCAGGACCACGGTAGACAGTTCTTGATAGGAAGGAGAAAAATGTGGAACAGAACTTCGAATTCTCAAAAAAATCCAGACTTACTGGACTCACTGAGACCAGAAGAATCACCCAGACTATTGCCCTGAGATATTCTTTAAGGCTTGAGCTGAATCTATCCCCTCAAGTCACCTTTTAGGTAAATAGCAGGTTAGCTCATAAAGTAAGAAAAATTATCCTTGAGAATTGTACTCTTTAAAAAATCATCTCTATGAGACCAAATGGAGCCCTGATGGCACAGTGGTTAAAAGCTCAGCTGCTAACCAACCAAAAGGTCTGCAGTTCAAATCCACCAGCCTATCCTTGGAAACCCTATGGGATGGTCTTACTCTGTCCTATCGGTTGTGATGAGTCAGAATTGATTCAATGGCAATGGGTTTGATTTGGTTTTGGTATGAGGTCAAATGGTCGATAAACGCTTTAAAGCATAAATGAGAAGGTTGGGGGGCTGTAAGACTAAGTTATTGGCAGTGGAACAATTAGGACAGAAATAATGAGAATGTTAATACAATGTGAAGGATGTAACCAATGTCACTGAACAGTATGTGTAGAAATTGTTGAATAAAAACTTGTTTTGCTGTATACACTTCCAACGAAAATACAATATTATTTAAAAATAAATAAATAAGTAGATAGATGACAGACAGATAGACAGATCAGCTTTGTAAACAAACAAACAAACAAACAAACAAGAATTAGTCACTATATACTGCTAGAACCAAAACCAAACCAAACCCGTTGCTGTTCAGTCGATTCCAACTCATAGCGACCCTATAGGACAAGGTAGAACTGGCCCATAGGGTTTCCAAGGAGCACCTAGTGGATTCGAACTGCTGACCTTTTAGTTAACAGCTGGACACTTAACTATTGCACCACTAACGCTCCATATTGCTGGGAGCAGGGGATAATGCTAAGTATAGATTTTAGTATACATTATCAAGAAGGGCACAAGTAAGTTTGAATAAGAACTATGTACATATATGTATATATATACAAAGAGCTCAGCTGCTGTACTCTGTCCTCTAGGATTGTTATGATTTGGGATCGACTTGAGGTCCCACTCCTCTTTTTATATCTCAAAAGGGATTAACTTAAGATACAACCTAATCCTGTAGATTGAGTCCTGCCTCATTAACATAACTGCCTCTAATCCTGTCTCATTAACATCATAGAGGTTAAGATTTACTACACATAGGATAATCATATCAGATCATAAAATGGAGGACAACCACGCAATACTGGGAATAATGGCCTAGCCAACTCAGTGCACATTTTTGGGGGACACAGTTCAATCCATAACATGTGAGACCAGAAAATTCATCAGAGGATTATTTCCATAGGCCAGAAGACACACAATGCACCAACACCATTAGTAACAAAGGCACTAGCATCAGTAAGAATTTTGGTTGTAGTTCTCCTCTGGAGAACCAGGGATTATGGTGGTCATGGAAACCTCAGAGCTGGGCTCCTGAATATCTATGAGCATGAGGGGCTCTGAAGTAATAGAGGCCTGGTGGCTACCACAAATACATTAATGGCCAGCAATGATGGAGGGGAATCCAAGGGAGCTTGGCATACAAGGTATTACAGAAATTATTAATACAGCATAGTGTCCTTAAGGGCAACACAGACAGGCAGTCAAAAAAAAAGTGTTATTTGAATTGAATTGTGTCTCACAAAAATAAGTATTGTATACCTTGGTGAGTAGTGTCTGGGGTCTTAAAAGCCTGTGAACGGCAATCTAAGATACTTCACTGGTCTCATCCCTTCAGGAGCAAGGGAGAATGAAGAGAACAGGATACAAGGAAAAGATTAGTCCAAAGGACTAATGGTCCACAGCTACCAAGGCCTCCACCAGACTGAGTCCAGTACAGCTAGATGGTGCCCGGCTACCACCACTGACTGCTCTGACCAGAATCACAACAGAGGGTTCTGGACAGAGCTGGAGAAGGATGTAGAAGATAATTCTAACTCACAAAAAAAAGACCAGATTTACTGGCCTAAAGGAGACTGGAGAAACCCCGAGAGTATGGCTCCCAGACACCCTTTTAGCTCAGTGGAGAAGTTATCTCTGAGGTTCACAGTTCAGCCTGGGAATGGACAGCCCCATAAAACCAAATGAGACTAATGAGGTACAGTAGTCCAGTGACAAGGGCCAGAAGGCAGAAAGAGACAAGGAAGCTGGTGATAGGGAACCCAAGGTTGATTAAGGATATTGTTGATGTGTGGTGAAATTGTTAACCATTGTCATAGGGCAACATTTGTAGTAACTGTTAACTGAGAATCTATTTTGTTCTGTAAGCCTTCATCTTAAGTGAGAATAACAGCACAATTGGAAGAGCGTAGTCAATGTCACTGAACTGTGCGTGTAGAAATTTTTGAAATGTGTATCTTTGGCTATGTGTATTTTCACCAAAAAACAAGGTTGAGAAGTTAGATGGTTGACATGTTGTGGGGTTGTTAACCAATGTCATAAAACAATATGTGTACTACTGTTTCATGAGAAACTATTTGTTCTGTAAGCCTTCACCTGAAGTACAATAAAAAAAACATATATATATGTATTGTAAATCCTAACCTCTATACCTGTGGAAAAGGATCCCTGGAGGCATAGTGGTCATAATGATTGACTGTTAACCAAAAGGTTGGTGGTTTGAAATCACCAGTGACTCCGCAGTGGAAACAGACTGCTGTAGAGATTTACAGCCTTGGAAACCCTATGGGGCCGCTGTAAGTCAGAATCGATTTGACAGCAGTGGGTTTGGTTTGGGTTTTAGGTATATCTGTGGAAGGGAGTCTTGTTGGTGCAGTGGTTAAGCTCTCAACTGTTAAACGAATGGTGAGTTGTTCGAACCCACCAGTCGTTCTGTGGGAGAAAGATGTGGCCGTCTGCTTCAGTAAAGATTACAGCCTTGGAAACCCTATGGGGCAGTTCTAATCTGTTCTATATAGTTGCTATGACTTGGAATAGATCAGATGGCCACGGGTTTATACCTGTGGATGTAATCCCATTTAGGAATAGGGTTTCTTTGTTACATTAAGGAGGCTATATCAGTGTAGGGTATCTTAAACCAATCACTTTTGAGAAGTAAAAGAGCAAATTGGGCTTACAGAAGGAAGCAAGCTTGAATGGAAGAAAGAGAAATCACGTGGAGATCTCCAAGGAATGCTGATTAGAACTTTACAGAAGCTGACTCAAAACTTTTTCCCTAGAGTGGATGGAGAGAACATTCTCCTAGAGCTGGCACCCTGAATTTGGACTTCTAGCTTACTAAGGAGCCCTGGTGATACAATGGTTAAGTGCTTGACTGCTAACTGAAAAGTTGGAAGTTTGAACCTATCCAGCTGCTCCGTTGGAGGCAAGACCTGACAATCTGCTTCTGTAAAAATTATAGGCTAGGAAACCTTATGGAGCAGTTCCACTCTGTCACACAGGGCTGCTATATGGGTCAGAATCAACTTGACAGCACCAAATAACAACATAGTCTGCTAAACTGTGAGAAAACACGTACGCGTTTGTTAAAGCCACCCACTTGTGGTGTTTCTGTTATAGCAACACGAAGAAACTGAGACACCATGTATAATCTAAAAGAGGCAAAAATGGAGAAGCAGAAGGTTGAGGATAATTACATCTATTATTGACTTCATGGCAACTAACAACAACAAAATAAGGCACGGTCTTTGGCCCAGTTTCAGGACCTGAGGCAAATTTTATATCTAGAACTCACTGACTGAAGAAGTCAGGTCCTTAACAGGAAATACTTTATAATACAAGGGCATGTTTATACTGTAACGGCATTCCCAGATTTTCCCAAATATGTTTACGGTTATTTACTAAGATGACTGTTTACTGGGAAAAAGTGAGTACACAGGTATTGTGAGAAAAATTAAGCACAGGATCTAACATTGAATAACTGGAAACCCATTGCCTCATCATGACTCTCGTTAGAGTGTGAGTACAGTAGCCAGGTAATAAATAGAGTCAGATGAAATTCTGACTCTAATGAGTTGGTCTTTGGATCAACCAATAGTTATTTTCCCATTCCTGGCCTCAGGTGGTGCAGTGGTTTAGAGCTACAGCTGCTAACCAAAAGGCCAGCAGTTTGAATCCACCAGGAGCTCCTTGGAAACCCTATGGGGCAGCTCTACTCTCTCGTATAGGGTTGCCATGAGTCTGAATCTACTCGATGGAAACAGGTTTTGGGTTTCACATCATGCTGAAATAGCCTAAAGTGCAGCTGAAGTGGTACCCTGAAAGAATTTGGTGCTATCATTTAGGAAAGAAGATACATATTAGGAAGGCTATATGGGTCCGGGAACCAAGAGTGTGAGCAGCTATGACCCCACTTATCATCACTTCAAATGGATCAATGTAGTTTTTGTGTATCTTATCTATCTCAAGAAAGCTGTATGTCAGGGTTGTGTTCTTTCATCATACCTGTTCAATCTGTATGCTGAGCAAATAATCCGAGAAGCCGTGCTCCATGAAGAAGAATGCAGCATCACGATTGGAGGAAGACTCATTAACAACCTGCGATATGTAGATGACACAAGCTTGCTAGCAGAAAGTGAAGAGGACTTAAAGCACTTACTGGCGAAGATCAAAGAATACAGCCTTCAGTATGGATTAGACCTCAACATAAAGAAAACAAAAATCCTCACAACTGGACCGATAAGCAACATAATGATAAACAGAGAAAAGATTGAAGTTGTCAAGGATTTCATTTTACTTGGATCCACAATCAACACCCATGGAAGCAGCAGTCAAGAAATCAAATGACACATTGCATTGGGCAAATCTGCTTCAACAGACCTCTTTAAAGTGTTAAATAGCAAACATATCGCTTTGAGGACTAAGGTTCGCCTGACTCAAGTCACGATATTTTCAATCACCTCATATACATGTGAAAGCTGGAGAATGAATAAGGAAGACCTAAGAAGAATTGATGCCTTTGAATCATGGTGTTTTCAAGGAATATTGACTATACCATGGACTGCCAGAAGAACAAACAAGTCTGTCTTGGAAGAAATACTGCCAGAGTGCTCCTTGGAAGTGAGGATAGCGAGGCTTTGTCTCACATATTTTGGACATATTATCAGGAGGAACTGGTCCCTGGAGAAGAACATCATGCTTGGTAAAGTGGAGGAGCAGCAGAAAAGAGGAAGACCCACAAAGAGATGGATTGACACAGTGGCTACAAAAATGCGCTTAAGCACAGCAACGATTTGAGGATGGAACAGGACCGGGCAGTGTTTCATTCTGTTGTATATAAGATCACTATGAGTCAAAACCAACTCAACGGCACCTAACAGCAATAACAAATATCCATCTCAAAAGCATTTTGCATGCTTAGAGGTCCTGATCTTTAAAGAAGGTGAACTACTGCCAGGGACAAAGACAAGGACCTTTTGACTTACAAGCTACACCTGTCACCAGGAAACATTGAATTCTTTATGTCTAGGAACGAGCAGACATGAGGAAGAATTATTGTGACCAGGGCGATTGCTCTTGATGAACAGGAATCCCGATGAATAGGGCTGTTTTTAGGTATTAGAGGCAGGAGGAAATAAGTATAGAAATGAGATGACCTATTTAGGCACCTCATCTCATGGTACTCACTGCATTATAACTGTGAATGGGTATATGTAGCCACCATAGCCAGAGAAAGTTTCTCATACTCCTAAGGAATGAAGGTTTTCTAAATTACCAAGACATCCTGAGGTGATACCAGAGATAGAGAGGAATTTAGATTGGACAGTAAAGGACAGGAAGAGATAAAACCAAATTGGAGCTCTGAGATCAACTACAGTGGAGGGGGCTGATTTAATCCCACTGATCTCCTCTTCTAAATTTCCTTCAGGGGCAAAAAACAAAACCAAAAATAAAATACAGGAACTGCAGAGAAGCTTTTCCTTGAATCTATGTGGGGACTGGCAACTGCCCTGAAGGAAAGAGCAGCTACAAAATATGGGCTAACCTACATAAGTGATTCTTTGCTTTCTGAGATATTTTCCCTGTAAGTTCTTATTGTTTCAGCAGCTTTCTGATACTTTAAAATAATTTTTCTTTATATGCAATTTGTCTTTTTTGTCTTAGAGGGAGATTTTATCTCCTGTAAATTACACCATCATAGCCAGAAGTAGAAGTTTACTCACCTTTTTAAGGCACATACCTAGAAATCTCATGCAAATATTTTTTATATTTATTTTATTAATAAGAATACTGTCACATAGCTATATATACCTACAAAGGAGAACTGAAAATATATCCAGTCAAAAATCAAGATTCTATTACAAAAGGAGAGAACAGTTAATGAGGGACAACTACCAAGTTTTACTACAGTTGTTAATCCAGTCTATTAAATTAAAAAAAAAATTAAAAATAAGAATGAGAAAGCTGATGTATTCCACGAGCATTGAATCCAATAACACTAAGCTAAGACAGAGCAATTATCTTCTATCTAAATAATAAAATACAAACATAAGACATATTCATAATACAAAAACTGTATAATGACCACAATGAGATATTACTTCAAATCCACAAGGATGTCAATAATAATAATGATTTTAAATAACAAGTGTTCATGAGGATGCGAAGAAATTTGAACCCTCATACTTTGCTGGTGAGAATGCAAGATGATTCAGCCAATGGGAAGAACAGACTTGATTCCTTTCGAGGCATTAGGGGAGAATCTGTTCCATGCTTATCTCCTAGGTTCTGGTGGTTCCAGGCATATCTTGGTTTGCAAATGTAACATCACATGGCATTCTTCTCTGTCTTGCTGTCTCTGTGTATCTTCTCTTTTATAAGGACATCACTCATATAGAATTAGAATCCATCCTACTACAGTATTACCTTACGTTAATATAACTGATAACATCTTCAAAGACTATATCCACATAAGGTCATAACTTTTTGGAGGATACAATTCAATCAATAACAAACAGCAACTGCTTAATGGGTATAAGGTTTTCTTTTGGGGTGATAAAAATGTTTTGGAACTAAGTAGAGGTAATGTTTACAGAACATTGTAAATGTACAAAATATCTTTGAATTGTACATTTTAAAATTGTTAAATTTATATTATGTGAATTTCACTTCAACTAAAAAACTAAATGATACAATGAAAAAACTCTTAAAATATGTAACAGTAGATGGGAGAAATTTTACAAATTTTTTTCCATATCTCATAGTAATTGCTAAAAACTTTCTAGAGTAGATACATGAAGAAATAAAGATTTAAGGGTGAGGTTCCCGGCTACCACCAATGAACGTCCTGACAGGGAACACAACAGCGGGTCCCTGATGGAGCAGTAGAACGGATGGGATGCAGAACTCAAATTCTAGTAAGAAGACCAGACTTAATGGTCTGACTGAGACTGGAGGCGCCCCGGAAAGCATAGCCCCTGGACTCTCCATCACCCCAGAACTAAAACAATTTCCGAGGCCAACTCTTCAGACAGGGATTGGACTGGACTGTGGGACCTAAAGTGATACTTGTGAAGAATGTGCCTATTAGACAAGTAGATACAAGAGACCAAAGGGGCGGCTTCTATCCAGAGGTGAGAGGGGAAGGTAGAGAGAGTTAGGAGCTGGTTGAATGTTCATGGGGAATCAGGGGCAGAGGGGAGGAGTGTGCTTTCGCAGAACCGGGTGAGCGGTTGGGGTCTCATAACAATGTATGTTAAAAAAAAATTCTGTATGGGAGACTAACTTGAAATGTAAACTTCATTTAATTACAACAATAAAAAAATGTAAAAAATAAAAGATTTAAGGGTGACATGTGAGATTATAAATGGAATTACAAGAGAGTTGTTAAAAAGGAAACAATATATGTATTTGAAATTCATATAATAAAATATAAAAAAGAGCAATAAAATGGTTAGCTATCATATGATTTAGAGCATAATAAGCTAAATAACATAATTATGAATATAACATAATGAGAACATTAAAAAACAAGACTAGGAGTAAACATCTAATTGACGATTATTGCAAATATTTTAAAGTCACATGTTGAAAGATTTATATTTATATTGCATAAAAAAATGAAAATCCAACATTGGAGAGCCATAATAATAACTTAAAAATTTGTCATTAAGGAACTGGTAAAATAAATTTTGATTTATTCATACCATAAGATTGTCTAAAATTAAAAAGAATAAAGAAGAACATCCAGGAAGGGGTGAAGCAAGATAGTGAAGTGGGTGGACACTCCCATTCACTACCCCAGCAACTAACCAAATGAACGACGAATAAAAACAAGCACAGACTGAGATCTCAGAACTCCGGATGGCAGCTAAGGTGTTGGAGAGTCAGAGTGAGTCTGGAAGCAGGCGAGAAGAAGAGCAGAGATGGCACAGAAGCTGGGAGAATCTACCCAATGACATAGGGAGCACTCACTCATCACAGCAATTTTGGGATGGGGCTGGGCAACACCCCAAGCAGGGAACACAGAAAGGGAGCTAAACTGAGGGAGCTGTAGCTTGATTTTTTTGAAGTGGTGCAAACTGGCAGTAGGTGTTTGCAGGATGTGCAATTGGGAGGGGGCAAAGCGAGACCGTGGCACTGCAAGAGATTACTATTGAATCTCACTAGGCCCAAGAGGAATAAGCACCAGGGCCAGGAGGAACTGCAAGGGTAGGTAGGTGAGGGGAATATTGCAGACTGATTAGCACCACAGAGGGAAACACTGGCTCCCTGCCCACAGAAGGCAACAAGGGAGAGCCTGTGCGGGGATGTCCATGAGGGAAAGACATAGAGAGACCCCCAACTTCACCCCAGGAATGTCGAGCCTCAACACTTACATCAGCATCTGAGACCAGGTAAATCCCCCTCCCATCCATGGTTATTGAATTCCAGAGAGCAAGCATCCAGAACTCCTGAATCAGCACTGAAAACAAAACAAAACAAAAAATCTTAAGGATAAGAGTGCCCTCTAGTAGTTCTCAGGAGAAGATACCAAGCCCTCTGCCTCTGGGTCAATTCTGACTCAGTGAACTTGAGGGGTGGAGTGGAGCTGCCATGAGGGGTTCCCAGGGCTGTGAGTCTTTGCAGAGGTGGGCTGCTGCATGTTTCTCCTGTGGAGTGGCTGATGGGTGCAGGCCCTGGCCTTTGCAGAGGTGGGCTGCTGCATGTTTCTCCTGTGGAGTGGCTGATGGGTGCAGGCCCTGGCCTTTCAGTTGGCAGCCAGACACTTGGCTGCTGAGCTGCCAAGGCACTCAATCAGAAAATTTTGCCACAAAAACCAGAATACAAAATTTAAACTAAAAATAAATAAATAAATAACAAAATGACCCATATTCAACAAAAAATAGTAAAATATACAAAATCACAAAACAAGAAGGAACAATCAACAGTATAACACGCAGAAGAGGAAATTTATCCTATGGAGATAAGACTAATGCAAAGAACTGAAAATTTAGAGACTATGTTGCTAAATATGTTTAAAGAAAGCAAAAAGTACCCAGAAAACAAATTGTGGAGATCAGGAAACAAATGGAGGAACAAAATGAGAGAATCAACAAGGAAATTGAAAACATCAAAAAAAAAAAAAAAAGAAGAAGGGAACCACTAGAACTGAAGAATAAAACAATGAGTTAGAAAAAGCAGGAGAAACACTCAACAATAGAGTCAAACCTACAGAAGATAGAATAAATGAACTAGAAGACAAAATAACTGAATTTATGAAGTCTCAAGAGAAACAAGAGAAAGGAACAAAGAAAGGTGAACAAACCAAAAAGGAAATACGGGATATAATTAAGACATCTAACATTAGAATTATTGCAATCCCTGAGCACCATGACAACAATAAAGTACAGGAAGCTAAATGAATTCCAATGAGAAGAAACACAAAAAGATTAACTCTGTACCATATCTTAATAAAATTATTGAAAACCAAAGATAAGAAAAGAATTCTGAAATCTGCAAGAAAAAAACACAGTATAGCATATCAAGCATCTTTCATTAGAATCAGCACGGAAGACTCTAGAGAGACATAAATAAAATAGTGAACAAAAACAATTACCAACAATGAATTCTTTAGCCAGAAAAATTGCCATTCAAAAATGAGGGGGGAAATCAAAACATTCTCAAACAAACAGAAGCTCTGGGAATTTCCCACTGCCAGACTAGCTTGCAAGTATTATTCAAGGGAGTACTCCAAATGGAAAGGCAAGAACATTAAATAAATTCTCATATCTATACACAGGAAAATAAATATACAGATAGAGAGAGAGATCTAAAAAAAATGCTACAACACTGGCAATCATAAGGACCAAGTACATGATATTTTCAGAGAATATACTCAATAATTAAGTCCTGCAAACCATTCAATATCAAGTTTGTAAGAAATAAGCACAAAGTTAACTTACTGAATATAGGTTGTGTATTGATGTTAATGGAGATACACCAACAGAAATGAGGGAGGGAGGAGCATATACGTAATAGATTTATTATGTTAAGGTTGTATGTTAACTCTCGCTCATATTTTAAACATTGTTGTAACCGTAAGTTGGGCAACGTAATACATGTGTTAAGCGCTAAGAAATTCTGAAGAAAAGAAGGAAGAAAGCAAAAAGGCTCATGTACTTTGGACATGTTATCAGGAGGAACCAGTCCCTGGAGAAGGACATCATGCTTAATAAATTAGAGGGTCAAGAAAAAAGAGGAAGACCCTCAAGGAGACAGATTGACACAGTGGCTGCAACAATGGGCTCAATCATAGCAAATACTGTGAGGTTGGCACAAGACTGGGGAGTGTTTTGTTCTGTTGTTCATGGGGTTGCTATGAGTCAGAACTGACTTGATGGCACTTAACAACAAGGCTATGTAAACATATGTAAGTATCAGTTACTATTAAACCAAGTAGTATAACTTCTGATGAATTACACGAACATAACAACACGTGTGCTTGTGTGTGTGTATAGTTGTTATTATTGCTATTTGTGAAATTGTTATTAATCTTTATCCTCAGTAAATATTCTGAGTTTGGTTTTTTTTTCTTTTTTCTTTTTCTTTCTGGTTTGTTTTTTAATGTCTTCTATATGGATCTTAATTAATTTCTCTGGAACTGGATAGACCTCTTTTATCTGAGTGACATGGCTTTAGGTGGTAGATTTTTTTTAATTGTTTTGATAATCAGTTCTCTGTTTTTATTAATTCTGAGGAAAAATTCATATTAGTGGAATATGGAACTTTCTTAACCAATCTTTAAATACTCATACATTTCCTCACATATTTTGTATCATCTCTTTCTTTTTTAAATTTAGGAAGATTTCCTAGAATCTATCTTCCAAACTTTCTATTATTATTTTTCAGATTACAGTTTAATTTCCAAGATATTATTATTCTTCACAGATTTTTTTTTTATAATTACTATATCTGGTATCTCTGGAGATATCAATTATATTATGTAAAACTTTTCTTTCTAATCCCTCTCCCACCTTTTTTTTTTCTTTTTCTTTCTTTTTTATTATACTTCAGGTGAAGGTTTACAGAACAAATAGTTTCTCATTAAACAGTAGTACACATATTGTTTTATGACATCGGTTAACAACCCCACAACATATTAACCCTCTAAATTCTCAACCTTTTTTTTTCTTTTTTTTTAGTGAAAATACACATAGCCAAAGATACACCGTTTCAAAAATTTCTACATACACAGTTCAGTGACATTGACTATGCTCTTCCAATTGTGCTGTTATTCTCACTTAACATGAAGGCTTACAGAACAAAA